>NC_037683.1:48963259-48985929 GCF_003255815.1 Theropithecus gelada | reverse complement strand
AAAAAAAAAAAAAAAAAAAAAAAAAAAGAGATGGGGTCTCACTCAGTGGCCCAGGTTGGAGTGCAGTGGTACGATCTCAGCTCACTGCAAGCTCTGCCTCCTGGGTTCACACCATTCTCCTGCCTTGGCCTCCCAAGTAGCTGGGACTACAGGCGTCTGCCACCACACCTGGCTAATTTTTTTTTTAGTAGAGACAGGGTTTCACTGTGTTAGCCAGGATGGTCTCGATCTCCTGACCTTGTGATCTGCCCGCCTCGGCCTCCCAAAGTGCTGGGATTACAGGCGTGAGCCACCGCGCCCAACCAATTTTCAAAAGTTTCTGTGCCTGCTACCTGATGACTGCAAAGAAAAGGCCACATGCCCTCTGCAGCTGGGTTGGGGAAGAACCTCCAGGAGCCACAGTGTATGTAGACGACCACCTCAGGAGAGGAAACAGACAATCGAGCAGGCCCACAGGTCCAGCATCAAGCCAGATAGAAGAACTGTGGATGGATGGACTAATGACGTTAAGGATTACAATCCTGGAGTGCAGAAGGAGCAGAGAAAAGAGATGAAAGACGTTGGGTAGTGAGAGATGGACAAAAAGGGCTAAAGGAACTGGCTGATCTCAGGGAAATCAATGAAATGCCATGGAAAGCTTTTGATCAGCACAGGTCCAAGGCCCCTGGGTTCTATGGCTTCTGCTGTTAGTCTTGCATTTATACTGTTCAACTGATCGGAAAAATAATGAGTTGATGCATCAGAATCAATACCAAATTTGGACGGTGCCCAGGACCCATTATAGAATATGAGATTCTCATCCATTAAAGGGGCATAACAATAGCACCTAACCTCATAGAGTTATGTACAGAGAGAATTCAATGAGATCATTTGAGTAAAGTGTTTAGCATAATGCAGGACACACAGGAGTCAGACAAATGTAAGCGGCTATGATCATTAATTATATAATTCTTACTATACCCATGCTAAGTAACCACTGTGGCATCTTGTTTGCGAAAGACTTTGAGGTCAAATGTCTCTATGGACTGTGGCTTTTTCTCTCCAGAAGACGCTTTGGTTAAGGGTGTTTACTTTTTTCTCACAACTTGAGTGAAAAGTCCCACCCCCAAAGATATCCACAATTTGATCAAAAACAACTTTTTAGCTTTCCCTTCACCTTTAGTTTAATATTATCCCAAAAAACAACTGAATACAACTGTTTTATCCAAATTTGTTCTCAAGGAAAAATAAAGTAGTGGCTCTGTGCAACTTTTTCATTCACCAACCACCTTTTCATGCATTAGAGCCTATGCTGTGATTGTCAGCTGAACTTCAATAGTTTCCACCTACTTAAGAGAGATGCCTCAAACAAATTAACTTTATTTTCAGACAACAGGTCCAAAACGACTTCACAGCTGAATCATGACGAACATGTGGCTGTTTCCTCACAGCCAGGAACCCTTGATATTAGAAGAAAACTCCAACCCCCCACACCCTCATCTAGCCTCTTTGCTCACAGTGAAGAACTGATGAGACAGAATTCCTGAGAAGGGAACATTTAGGTAATCTAAGATAGAAGGGAATGGAAGGACTGGACAAAGTAAGCCTCCCCACGAAGGAAGGGAAAAGAATAATATTACATAACAGACTAACAGAAAACAAGACCCATCAGTATCTTTAGGATAAACAAGAGGCCACTCTAGGTGCTCTGATTAAAGGGTGTCCATGCCTACAGAGGTGGAGGATAAATCTAAGAAACATAAATTTATAACCAGCCCACTGCTTTCATATTCTCCCTTAGGTCAGTGTGAACATAGCTTTGCTCCCAATGGTCAGACCTGACATGGGTCCTGAAGATGGTGAGTCAGGTATATCCCAGCCACCCTCACCAGAGAATATATCTATGACAAACCCCAATTCCTAATCCTGAACTACTTCAAGCGACTCTACATTGTGGCCACTCAATAACAGAATAAACTCTGTGAAAAAGCTGCATGTTTTCATTTAGGAAATGAGTAGAAGTTCACAAGCAACCCAGAACAGATGCCAGCAGTTTGCTCCAGTGGGCCACACCGCAGCAGCAGCTCAGGCCCTGCAGAATCACTGTGTCCAGTGCTTCCTGAGATGTTCTTTCAGCTGAGGAATGGAAGGCAGCAGCTGCTGGCACTCATGACAACGAAGGGGCAGCTTCAAGAGCTCAGGCATCCCATCTCGGACAGTCACTCTACCAGCCTCTTGTACCATCTCGATCACAGCTGCAGGCAAGGAAGAAAAGTCAAATCCCAGCTACTCTGGAAAACCAATATGAGATACCAAAAATAAAATAAAATAAAAAACATGACTCCAATCAGTATGCCAGGCCAGGTATTCTAAAGCTCGGTAAGTTTAGTTTAGACTTCCCTCAGGCAAAATGAGCTTAATCAGATTATAAATAGGAGCAATCGACCTTTGAAATAATACACTCCTTCAAGACACACTCTAGGCAATCCATATTACTTTGTCAAGAGCTCATCACAGTGCTTTACCTCTAGTTGGCCCTTGGTAAATGCCAGCTGCCATTGTGAACACCCCAGCAATGCTTAAGCTCTTACACATCAGGAAAGCATTTCCTGGTGTGTAAGAAAGCATTACACACCAGGAAATGCTTTCTTCTACATATACACAGCCTTCCCCCTGCTATTTCACCACTCCTGACAGGAGGCAGCCCTGAAGTTCATACCCAACTGATGGCAGAAGAGACAAAGAATTGTCCACAGTTTTCTTATCCATGAACTCCACTAATCCTCACGGCAGCCTTTAAGTCCCCTGTTGTCACAATATAACACTGACCCTGACATAATAGCTTTCTAGGTCCCCCAAGAAGACAACTCACAGCAAAGTGGCAATAATACTACAATCCAAATAATCCAGTTTCTTTTCACAGGGCTCGCTTTTTTTTTTTTTTTTTGAGACGGAGTCTCGCTCTGTCGCCCAGGCTGGAGTGCAGTGGCCGGATCTCAGCTCACTGCAAGCTCCGCCTCCCGAGTTTACGCCATTCTCCTGCCTCAGCCTTCCGAGTAGCTGGGACTATAGGCGCCCGCCACCTCGCCCGGCTAGTTTTTTGTATTTTTTAGTAGAGACGTGTTAGCCAGGATGGTCTCGTGTTAGCCAGGATGGTCTTTCATCGTGTTAGCCAGGATGGTCTCGATCTCCTGACCTCGTGATCCGCCCGTCTCGGCCTCCCAAAGTGCCGGGATTACAGGCTTGAGCCACCGCGCCCGGCACAGGGCTCGCTTTGTAGGGAACACAAAGTTGTACATAGGTTTTTGAGGTCAGGTTGTTATTCAGGGAAACAACCAAATTAAATATAAGAACAGCTCAGAAAACGAAACAAATGTGAAAAACAAGCAACACTGTTTACCTTGTGATTCTAGGAAGTATTCTGTATTGAAAGAATTCCAATGTTTTTTGTTTTTAAGGCAAGGAGAATCAAAATCCTGGCTGATCACATGAAGATGTACATGGCTAGTTGAAAGAAAAAAAACTGAGCATTAAACTCTTTAACAACTATGGCTTAATCAAAAGGACAAAGAGTATGAGTACATTGTATTCATACTCTTTGAATATTCATACTATTGAATTGATAGTATGTCCATTTAATTCAATTGATTCATTCATTTACTTTAGAATATTTAACGCTCAATAATAGGTACTATGGCCAATAACTAGGTACAGGCACTGAGACTTTAGCAAGAAACAAAATGGGAAAAGCCTCTGTCCTTATAGAAATTGTATGCTAATGAGGAAAGACAAATAATAAGCAAACAACAACAAAAACTTAAAGAATTAACATTGCCAAGAAAAAATAAGGAAAATGGGATAGAGTGCCCGGGAGTAGAAGCTGCCTCTTTAGTTAACAGTGTTCAGGGAAAGCATCTCCCAGGAAGTGATTTGAACTGAGACAGCAGCCAGGCAAGCAAGGTCTGTGGGAAGAGTGTCTCAGAAAGTGAGGAGGCCAAGAGCAGGGACTCTGAGATGAGGAAAAGCTCAGTGCAACCAAGAAACAGAAAAAAGGTAATATGGCCCAAATGTATGGCCTGAATTGTTGCAGCCAAGCAGCAGACACGAGGCAGAAGCCAGGTCATAAAGGCTTTTAAAGGCCAGCAAGGGGTTTGCATTCTATTCTGAATCTACTGGGAAGCTCTTGAAGGATTTTCAGCCAAAGAGTGCTATTATCTGATTTATATATATATTTTTAACAACAAAAAATTTGAATGACAAATTTTAAAATGGACCACAATTTAAAAGTGGGCCTATTTTAATTTTATTATTCTTAAATTCATTCTTTTGAAAATGCGACCAGGTGCGATGGCTCATGCCTGTAATCCCAGCACTTTGGGAGGCCAAGGCAGGTAGATCACTTGCGGTCAGGAGTTCAAGACCCGCCTGACCAACATGGTGAAACTAACTACTAAAAATACAAAAAACTAACTGGGCGTGGTGGCAGGCACCTGTAATCTCAGCTACTCAGGAGGCTGAGGCAGGAGAATCACTTGAACCTAGGAGGCGGAGGTTGCAGTGAGCTGAGATCGTGCCGCTGCACTCCAACCTGGGTGACAAAGTTACACTCCGTCTCAAAAAAAAAAGAAAAAAGAAAATGCACTTTATTTTTGGAATGATAAAAGATTTCACTATGAACTGACAAAGTAGAGGTGGGCTGATACTGGTAGGTCAATTCTTCATGTAGATATTCAAATGTTGTTTTCTGTATTACATCAAAATGATTTGCAACAGGAAACTGGAAAAGGGGAGCAAAGCAGACTGCAAAGCATATACTGAGGTCTTTCCATAGGTATCTGATAGAATGCAGATTCAGCACAACAAAACGTAGACTTTGCAGCAGTGGCCGGTAAGTGTATTGCAAGTGTACCCTAAGAACCTATATAAAAACCATTTTTTTCTTATTCCTAACAGAAAAACAAATTTTGTTTTGTTTAAACAATAAAATGTAATGGAAAGATCTGTATTATAAAACTACTTGCTATAATCATCAGAACACCGCATGTTCTCACTCATATGGGGGAACTGAACAATGAGATCACT
Organism: Theropithecus gelada; assembly: GCF_003255815.1. Taxonomy (NCBI): domain Eukaryota; kingdom Metazoa; phylum Chordata; class Mammalia; order Primates; family Cercopithecidae; genus Theropithecus; species Theropithecus gelada. Next base: position 48,980,868 of record NC_037683.1, on the reverse strand, counting down.
TGGACACACGGTGGGGAACATCACATACCGGGGCCTGTCGGTGGGGTGGGGGGCTCGGGGAGGGATTGCATTAGGAGAAATACCTAATGTAAATGATGAGTTGATGGGTGCAGCAAACCAACATGGCACATGTATACCTATGTATTAAACCTGCATGTTGTGCACATGTACCCTAGAACTTAAGAGTATAATAATAAAAAATAAAAAATAACTACTTGTTATAGCCCATGTGTTCAGTTTGTTCAACAACCTTATTCACACATGATGAATTACATGAACAGAAAGTCACCAAATAAGGCTCAAGACAAAAAAATTATCTATCAACCTCCATATGAAAAGATCACAGCTTTAATGATTTATACAATCCTTAAGCTTACTACCTGGTCAGTATAGGTTTCCAAATCAAAATCAAGTCATAGGCTGTTTACAATAACTGCATTATACTAACATTTTATTTCCAGTATTTCTTCCCATGAGGGAAAAAAATCATCAGAAGCTTTCACTCTGGAAAAGTCTCCTAAACTAAAACAGTGTTCTTCTCCAAAATAAAAATACAAAGTCAAACAGTAAATAAACAAAGCTAAGCTAATTTCAACAGTCATATTTCCAAAAGTAAAATCTATTAAGTACAATACACCTGCACAAGAAATTACAAGAAATGATTACAGTTACAGATGCAAAATAATATCTAATTATCCCAGTCCTGTGAACATAATTAAAATCAAATTCATATGCTAGTTCAAATATTATGTACAATTTAGATAAGCTGGTCAAGTATTATTTGAATATACACCATATTTGTTAAATCTAAAATCATATTACCTTTTCTCTTCCTTTAATATTTGTAGATACATGCCAATATGGAAAAAAAAATGTAATTTCCATTTATGTATTAACAGAGAATTTCTACTGCATGTTTCAAACTGTTAAAAAAAAAAAGTCAAGGTACATTTTCACTTAAGAAAGAGATAAAAATAAATTACCAGAATTTTAATTGATAAAAGTTTCATATCAATTTATAAAAATGACCCAAGCATGTGGCTTGTACCTATAATCCCAGCTACTCAGGAGGCTGAGACAGGTGGATCACTTGAGGTCAGGAGTTCAACATTGGCCTGGGCAACACAGTGAGACCCTCATCTCTAAAAAATTGTTTTAATTAGCCAGGCATGGTGGCGCACCCATAGCCCCAGCTACTCGGGAGGCTGAGGCAAAAGGATACCTGGAGCCTAGGAGTTCAAGGCCGCAGTTTGAGCTATCATCTTGACACTGTACTCCAGACCGGGAGACAGAGTGAGACTTCCATCTCTTAAAACAAAAGCAAAAACAAAAAATGAGAAAAAAAAATCCATTCATAAAAACGGGGAAAGAAAGCTGGGTGCAGTGGCTCACGCCTGTAATCCTAGCACTTGAGGGGGGGCCAAGGCAGGTGGATCATTTGAGGCCAGGAGTTCAAGACCAGCCTGGCCAATATGACAAAACCCCATCTCTACTAAAAATACAAAAATTAGCTGGGCATGGTGGCGCATTCCTGTAATCCCAGCTACTCAGAGAGCTGAGGCATGAGACTAGCTTGAACCCGGGAGGCAGAGGTTTCAGGGAGCTGAGACTGTGCCACTGAACTCCAGTCTGGGCAACAGAGCGAGACTCTGTCTCAAAAAAGAAAAAGGAAAGAGAAAAAATGAAAAAAAAAAAAAAAAAAAACTGAAACAGATACCATACAATTATCATATGGTCTCCAATATAAGAAGGTATTTAAAGAAGGGGCGTTGGGTCAAAAACAAGGACTAACCCAAGTGTGCTGCTTTAAAAATAGAATTTATAGGAAAACTAGTTGCTTGGCCTAGTTTTAAATCTAATTACAAAATCCATCTTTTTTTTTGTTTTTTGAAAAGCATAACAAATTTATTTAATCCAAGTTTTATGTGACACAGGAGTCTTCCAAATGAAGATGCAAAGATACAGGGAAAACTATCCATTTTTACACTTGGGTTTGTTGAAAATGAAAAGCCTCTGTAGAACCATTATGCCTTCAAAAGGGTATACAACTTAATGAGAACAGACTGAGTGGGGAAACCCAGCAAGGCCTGTCTGTCCAGATTCTTCTTAACCTCTTTGTGCAGCATTCCTTCTTCCCAGGTATGCGAATGGCAGTCTTATGACCTACTATCAAACAAAGTAGATCAGAGAATTTCTTTATAGCCAGGTCTACACAGAAAAGAAGGTTAGAGTTATGTTTTGGGTTTTTTGGTTGGCTTTGAGGAAGAAAGGTTCTAGTATCTATAACCTGCCTTGAGAAAGAGGAATTATAGTTTCTATGGCTTGCTTAGGGGGAGAATGAGGGGCAAGACACAGGGGGCAGGAGAAGGTCGAGGAGAAGCTTTGCTTCTGAGGCCTTTATTTGGGGTTATCATTTTCTAAGCCCCAACAACCGTATCTGCGAAATGGAAGTGAAGATACCTACTTTACAGATGACGAAATGAAAGAAATAAAGCTCAAGTGCAATTTCTGATCAATAATAGCTAGCAGATTTTTAAATGAGGTATCACCTGTCCCATAAACATTTATGGTATGTATCCTCCTACCTTTAATATCCATGGTGGGGGATAGGAGAGCAGGACAGGAAAAAGCTACAATTCTCCCTTAACTACAAGCCAGATTACCACTGTTTCTGCTGACTCTACTTTCATGATCCACTTTCTTACACTGGTGATACGCAAACCCTAAAGCTCTATTGTTGATACTCACTTTTTGATCCATTTACTATGATTGGGCTTCTGTCCCATCACACTGCTAAAAGCATATTTTTTTGGATATAACTTATGTTTTACTAACTACCAAACTGGTTCCCTTTTTTTTCTATCATGAATATATTTAATATAGGTAACTTTTTAAAACTTTTAGGTTCAGGGGTACAAGTGCAGATTTGTTATATAGGTAAATTGTATGTCACAGGAGTTTGCTATATAGATTATTTCACCACCCAGGTAATAAGCATAGTACCCAATAGGTAGTTTTTCAATCTTCCCCAACCTCCCTCCCTCCACTGTCAAATAGGCCCTAGTGTCGGTCGTTCCCTGCTTTGTCTCCATGTGTGCTCTGTATTTAGCTCCCATTTATAAATGAGAGAACATGTGGTATTTGGTTTTCTGCTCCTGTGTTTGTTCACTTAGGATAACGGCCTCCAGCTCCATCCATGTTGCTGCAAAGGACATGTTCTCGTTCTTTTCTATGGCTGTGTAGTATTCCATGGTGTATATGTACCACATTTTCTTCATCCAGTCTACCGCTGATGGGCATCAATCATGGTTGATTCCAAGTCTTTGCTACTGTGAATAGTGCTGCAATGAACATACAAAATCTAATTTCTAAATAGTCCAGATATTTTGGTAGTTATTCCAGCTCAACAGAACTTCCACTGACGTCCACATTCATTACAGACAACAAATGTTATCAGTCCATCAGCACTATATCTGTATACGTGAACAAGCCACTCTGGGTTCCACTTGCCTTGGCCACCTAATGCTCTCTGATGGCTTCTTTGGTCAAGTTTTTCCATATCTCTCTGAGCCCATCACTGGCCATTTCCTGTGCCATCATTCTAGCAAATAAGACATTAGGAATATTCTCACAGGGTACATTTTCCCTTAAATTTGGATTCTTTGCTCTTTAAGATTTGATATCCTACTTCATACTCCACCTTTGCATTTTGTATCTATATTCCTTAATTTCTTGATATGCAGTCTCCTCAATTTGAGATCCTAATTCTTCCTCACCAGTTCCAATAGCAGTGTAGCCATCTCCTGTTCGGAGAGCTGCAGCAAGCACCTCCCAACACTTTAACCAAGCAGAGTCAGAAGTGCTTCATTCCTGAATAAAGGATGAAACACGAGTATCTAGAGCATTTGTCTCACCCTTTCTGCTGCTTGCATTGCCACCGGAGCTAGTTTCTTCTCTCGCTTCAGGGCTATTCTGCAATGTTACTACAGGTTCTTTTTTCTTTTCTTCAGGGTCTTTCTTGGTTGATAGTAACTTTTTCCCAGATTTCATGACAGACTGTTGAAGATATAACTTCTTCATCTTTATGCTGCTTGCCATTAGCATTAACTGATATTCTGATTCTTCTCTGGGCTGTAATAATTCCAAGGTCATGGGAATATTTTTAAGCTCCTTTGGCAAATCCAATGCATCAGCTGTATTCTTCTGCACCATCTTGTCCATTTAGTTGGCCATGGGAACGACCTTGTCTTCTGTGGCTCTGGCAGGTCTTCCCCACACCCAGGCAGATGGAGGTGAGAAGTGCGTAAACCCAAGGTGGAAAGGATGGCAAGAAACAAGCCTCAGTAGTCCTGACAGACTGGACCAGGCCCTTTCTCACAAACCAAGCCCATGGGGCAACCTGATTTACATGTTTAAAAGATCACTCTGACTATTGTGTGAAGAAAGGACAGATAGGGAGAAACCAGTTAAGGAGGCTGCTACAGCAGTCTAGCCCAGAAAATCACAGCCTACCCTAGAGCTGAGCTGTAGCAGCTGAGATGGCAACAAGCAATCCTACTTTGAATGCACTTTGGAATAGAACAAACAACTTATTAATGGGCTGCCTGTTGCTTTGGGACGGTGTTACTCACTGAGATAAAGAAGGTTAGGTGAAAAAGCAGGTTTGGGGAAGAAAATCAGGAATTCTCTTTTAGACTTGTTAAACCAAGTAGAATGCCTTTTTGTGTAACAGTTTTCACTCTTAAAATCAGTAATATTTCACATTCTCCCAATAAATAATCAAAATCAATCAACATGTGTGCAGAATCCAAAATGAAATACAAGCACTAATAAATAAGCATAGCTGTATTACAAATGACTGAGGAAACCACACTAAAGGGGCTGAGGAAGAAAATACAGTAGCTAACCTAGCTTTGGAGAACAGTGTTTTGACTAGATACGGTAAGGCTAAAAACAAAAAGAACTATAGGCAAGTACTATACTCTAGTTAGTAAATATCTTTCTCACAGGGGTATGGGTTAAGAATCCTGCGACTATTTTATGGGTACACTAGGACTGAACAAGTAAATGAGTTTATTGAAACTAATGAGAGCCAGGTTTCTCACTGTTGGAGAAAGCAGTTACAAAAAAGGAAAAAGGGAAACAAGAATGAAACTTACAGAGTTGGAATGGTGTCAGAGATATCAGTATGAACTCATGGTTTTCCACATACAAATAAAGGCAAAAAAACAACACAGAATTATAGGGCTGTGTGTGTGTGTATGGGTTAGGATTCATACAGGTATTTCTGGCTCTATTGGCTGAGAGGACCTAGACGCAAGGACACCCTGGAATCAACCACTTCTCTCACAGAAACCTAGGGCCCAAGACCTAGGGCTCTTTGGAGAAGTGGTTCATTCCAGATAAGCCTGGAACATCTTGTGGGGCCAGAAAATAAATTGCCCAAAAGATGGTGAAGGCATATCAAAGTCACACAAGAGCTGACCTAAACGGGCTTTCAATAACCAAAGCTGAACAATTTGAGCAACAAAATAATTATAGTATTGAATTATAACCTATAGAATAAACATCCATGAGTCCATACTATTAAATGATTGAATAAAGAACTAACGAGAAAGACGGAACAGCTCGTTCACACAGAATAATTGCAACCAATAAGTTAGGTGAAGGAAGTATAAAGTCACTGTAGAATAAATACCAATACAATAACTATTACAGGCAAGATGAACCAGTAGATGCTAAAATCATTGGGTGCAAGTTTGAGGAGACATAGTAGCATAGTCTCAAAATATCTAACCCAAAATATTCATGTATTTTAAAAAAAAAACAAAACAGTCAATTTTGAAGGTGGAAACCTGGCAGACACCACCTTAACAAAATGATCAAGGTTAACATGACCAGTAATAAATGATCTCAACATCATGCCACTCCCATATGATATATTGAGAAGGACACAATCAGAAATATCACTTCACTGATTTAAAAAATGGATAACGTCAACCTAATCATGAAAAAAAAAAATTAGACAAATCCATATTAAAAGACATCCTAAAGACAATTAACCAGTACTCATCAAAAGTGTCAAGGTCATGAAAGCCAGGAAAGTAGGATTGTCACAGATTGAGGGAGACTAAGAAGAGAACAAATAAATGAAATGTGAGATTAGATTCTGGAGTAGAAAAAGAACAATACAGGAAAAATTGGTGAAATTCAAATAAGGTCTATAGTTTAGTTATCTAAAATAAGGTCTATAGTTTAGTTATCGACAGTTAGTATTATGGAAGGTCTTTGTTCTTTTTCATACTTAATTTTTTATATTTTCTTAATTGAAAACATTACTTTTACACTAGGAAAAATAAATTTACTTATCACCTTTTCCTTTCTAACATGTTCATTTATTCAAAATTACATCATACAGAGTAATATAAAAGGGTATATAAATAGCAACTTTGCTTATTGGCTCAATTTGCCTCCCATATATACCTACCACAGCTCTTGCTGTAACCATTCTCCATAGCATGACAACATTCACTGTATGAAAAAGGTAAGGGCATCATGATCACTATGTGAAAAGGGCTCAGTGGCCAAGGGCTCTGTTAGTCAGGGACTCTGCATTAGGGAAACAGGATTGTGGGTGACTTTCCCTCCTAAATTTTCAAATCAGGCTTTAACAATACAAATATATTTTTAAAGTGAGGTACAGCATACATCCACCCTATGACCTAACAATTCCATTTCCAAATATTTATTCTTTTTTTTTCTTCTTCTTCTTTTTTGAGACAGAGTCTCACTCCGTTGCCCAGGCTGGAGTACAGTGGCGCAACCATAGCTCACTGCAGCCTCAACCTCCTGGGCTCAAGTGATCCTTCCACCTCAACCTCCCAAGTAGCAGGTGTGTACCACCACCCCTGGCTAATTTTTTGTATTTTTTGTAGAGACAGGTTTTGCCGTGTTGCCCAGGCTGGGATCCCTAAATATTCACTCAAGGGGAAAAAATAAAATAAAGTACATATGTCCATGATACACATAATAACACACATGAATCTCAAAATTATGCTGACCCAAAAAAGCCAGACCAAAAAAGAGTATGCAAGGTATGATTCCATTTATATGTGGTAGCTCTAGAAGAGACAAAAACTGGCCGGGCACGGTGGCTCAAGCCTGTAATCCCAGCACTTTGGGAGGCCGAGACGGGCGGATCACAAGGTCAGGAGATCGAGACCATCCTGGCTAACACGGCGAAACCCCGTCTCTACTAAAAACACAAAAAATTAGCCGGGCGAGGTGGCGGCGCCTGTGGTCCCAGCTACTCCGGAGGCTGAGGCAGGAGAATGGCGGGAACCCGGGAGGCGGAGCTTGCAGTGAGCTGAGATCTGGCCACTGCACTCCAGCCTGGGCGACAGAGCGAGACTCCGTCTCAAAAAAAAAAAGAAGAGACAAAAACTATCTATGCTGAAGGAAATAAAAGCAATGCTTGAGGGAGGATTGACTAGAAAGGGGTACAAGGGAGCTTTCTGGGATGAAAAGATAGACATCTTCTGTATCTTAATCAGAATGATAGTGGCAAGATTGTACGCACTTATGAAAACTGATCAAACTATGCATCTTATTATGCACTTTATTGTATGTAAGTTATGCCTCAATTTAAAAGAATCAGTACTGACTAGGGAAAAATCTGGCACAAAGATTTCATTTGGTTAAAGTGGCCAGTAACCTAAGTCGTAATTATTCACCTAAATAAAATGTGAGTGTTGGTAGTTAAAAAAAATAAATAAATAATCAGAGAAAATCCTGTCACATGCTACAACATGGATGAGCCTTGAAGACATTATGCTAACTAAAATAAGCCAGTCACAAAAGGACAAGTATGTCCCTGTATGTAGGTACCAATATGAGGTACCTAGAGTAGTCAAATTCACAGGGAAGGAAAGTACAATGGTGGTTGCCACAAGTGGGAGGAGGAAATGGAGAGTTATTATTTAAGGTACAGAGTTTCAGTTTGGGAAGAGAAAACAGTTCTGGAGACGGATGGTAATAATAGCTGCATAGCAATATGAATATAGTAATGCCAATGAATTGTACACTTAAAGATGACTAAAATGTAAATTTTGTTATGTATATTCTATCACAGTTTTTAAAAAAAACAAAATAAAAACTCTAAAATCTAGACTCATCATCTTATTGCTTAAATCAAAGGAATCATGGAGATCCACCTTGCTTGTATCCTTTGAAAGAAATCAATCATTCCTTTCTGAATCCTTCTTGGCATAAGCCATAGGAAAACAGATTCTACACTTTTCTCTCATTTTATTTTCAAATCCTGCATCTACTAAGCTGTCATTACAGAAGTCTATGATGTTTGTTTCCTTCAGAGTAATGGTCCTTAATCATTCTGGGGTTACAGATGCTTTTGAAGAATCTGATAAAAGCCACTGACCACAATTCTTCATCTGAGGATAACGAAACTGCTTCATCTAGTTCATATATTAGGCTCTTGAAGGTTTATATTTTGAGAGGAACAAAGAACCAAATGTAACTGAATTATAGGCAGAAGTGGGAACTCAAAGCTTGCATGCAAGTCAGGCAGAGAGATGGAGGCTTCAGCCCACCTGCTTTGGAAAAACTCCATCCCACTTCCCTGGGCCTCAGTGCAATCAGCGCCTTCAGCAAGCCCAGGCTTAATCTATCTGCCCACCTGGACAGAACCAGGAGCCAGCAGCACTACCCACATGGCTTACCTCATACTCGGAATGGCGTGGTAGCCCAATCGGAAGCGGAGTTTGCTGGACCCAGCAAAATCTACAATCACCTTTTCCCCCACAGTGTGCATATGCTTGAGGAGTTCAAGGTGCTCCCTGGTCACAGCCTTCAGACTGGAAACGGTGGTCCACGGTAAGACCAGCCAATGGTAACGGGCCTTCGGGTATTTATCCTTTATTACCACCACCTGCTCATCTTTGTAAACCTAGCAGAGGGACACAAGAGAAGGAAGCAGACATCTACTAAGAATCTTCTGTGTGCCTGGTTGTTATATTCTCTAAGTCACTTAATTCTCACAGTCTTGTGCAAATAGTTTTCGTAGCCCAGTTTTGAGATGAGAGCACTGAGATTCAGATAGGTTGAGTGTCTTGCACAAGTCATAGTTCCTAAGAGGGAAATCTAGGATTTGAACTCAGATCTAGCTGACTCCAGAGTCTGTTTTCAACCACCACACTACACAGAATACGCAGAAGATGCATAGTACAAAATAGTTCCCAAGGATCTGATGTAAAATCTCTGTAGGCATAAATTCAAAAGCATCCTTCTCCACTCCAACATGGCAGACTGTGTGACACATACACATGGGTTCCAGTGAGCCCTATTAGACCTGCCCCTTGTCAACCAGGAATGTAATTGAAGTGTAACTCAAAGGCTCCTCAAGGATAATGCCTGGTTTTTTTTGTTTTTTTTTTTTTTTGAGATGGAGTTTCGCTCTTGTTGCCCAGGCTGGAGTGCAATGGCGTGATCTCAGCTCACCACATTCTCCACCTCCAGATTCAAGCGATTCTCCTGCCTCAGCCTCTCGAGTAGCTGGGATTACAGGCATGCGCCACCACGCCCAGCTAATTTTTTATATTGTTAGTAGAGACGGAGTTTCTCCATGTTGGTCAGGCTGATCTCAAACTCCTGACCTCAGGTGATCCTCCCACCTCGGCCTCCCAAAGTGCTGGGATTACAGGGGTGTCTGACTGTTAATGCCAGGGCAGCACAGTACTACTGTCACAGTATATTATCTCTGATGCTCCCCTGAAAGGAACCATACTAAGGTTAATGCAACTTCCCTTAAAGTACCCAGAAGTTTAAAAGGGACAAGGTAGAGGGGATATTCATTTGAAGAACTTAGCTTTCTCTCCAAACAATTCCAGTTGCTACTTTATTGCCAATGGGAAAAACCTCTTGTTCTCACAGAAAAGCCCAATAAAATGAATCTCATTCGGAAAGACTGACATCCTTTGATTTCATTTGTAATTAAGACCTCTGTGGAGTAGTCATTTACAACATGAAAGGTACTGAAATTCCAAAATTGTATTCTGACCTGCATTTTGGGGTCCTGCATAGAAATCTTTAAGCCTTGACTCCAGTGGCCCAATGATTCCTAAAAAAAAAAAAAACAAGCAATGTAAATTATAAATGCCAATAATTAAATTTGGCAATAGTTAATACTGTGTGACAGCACAACTAAACTTGGAAATAAACTTAGTTTTTGAGAATTAAACAAGATTCACTTGACTTTACTTCACTCCATTGCCTTCCTATATTCTTTTTTTCTGAGACAGTCTCGCTCTGTCTCACCTAAGCTGGAGTGCAGTGGTGCGATCTCAGCTCACTGCAGCCTCCGAAGTGATTCTCCTGCCTCAGCCTCCCAAGTAGCTGGGATTACAGGTGCCCACCACCACGCCCAGCTAATTTTTGTATTTTTTAGTAGAGATGGAGTTTCACCAGGTTGGCCAGGCTGGTCTTGAACTCCTCACCTCAGGTGATCCACCCGCCTCCACCTCCCCAAGTGCTGGGATTACAGGCATGAGCCACCACACCCGACCCTATATTCTTTTTTTTCTTTTTTTTTTTTTTGAGACAGAGTTTCGCTCTTGTTGCCCAGGCTGGAGTAATGGCGTGATCTCGGCTCACTGCAACCTCTGCTTCCCGGGTTCAAGCGATTCCCCTGCCTCAGCCTCTGGAGTTGTTGGGATTATAGGCGTGCACCACCATGCCCAGCTAATTTTGTATTTTTAGTAGAGAGGGGGTTTCACCATGTTGGTCAGGCTGATCTCGAACTCCTGACCTCAGGTGATCTGCTCATCTCGGCCTCCCAAAGTGCTGGGATTAAAGGCATGAGCCAGCACACCCAGCCATATTTTATTGTTGTTGTTTTTTGAGACGGAGTCTCGCTGTCGCTCAGGCTGGAGTGCAGTGGCACCATCTCAGCTCACTGCAACCTCTGCCTCCCAGCTTCAAGCAATCCTTCTGCCTCAGCCTCCTGAGTAGCTGGGATTACAGGCGTGCGTGCACCACCACGCCCAGCTAATTTTTGTATTTTTAATAAAGATGGAGTTTCACAATGCTGTCCAGGCAGATCTCAAACTCCTGACCCTCAAGTGATCTGCCTGCCTCAGCTTCCCAAAGTGCTGAGATTACAGGCGTGAACCACTGCACCCAGCCAGCCTTCCTATATTCACAGCTGGCTGTCTAGATGAAGGTGAGAAATGCCAGAGTATGAGTCATACCTTCTTTGCCCTCTCTCACTCCAACTACAGCCTGACCAATTCTCCACTTTGACATCAGCATATGAATTACATGATCTATGAAAACCTTCTATAGATGCATAAACAACTGATCCATTTTAGTTGTTCAGTGTTAAGTGCACACTGCCATTATTGCTCTACCTTCAAGTGGCTTACCTCAGGAATTTAAGAAAAAGCACATAAAGGAACATTCATCTAAATGATTTTCATGCCACAAACAAGTGACTCTTTCATCATGGTTAACAACCCCTCACACATTTCTGAACTTTACAGTGTACAAAACAATTAAGCAGTCATTATATTTCATTTCTTCTCCACATCATCTACCAATCACACTACCCTCACCTTTTTGATAGGTGCATCCTTTCCCTTCTTTGGAGGCACGGAGCATTGGTTATGGTTGCTCCCAGGTTCCAGCCCTGTCCCAGGCTCAGCTTCGTGAGCAGCATCCCTTTCTGTAGAATCACTGTCACCTGATCTCTTTCTCTTCCTGTGTGTTTCCAGGCCAGGGTTCTTTGCCTCTTCCTCAAACTCTACAATATATGGATAAAGTTCATTCACCATGTGGAGAACCTGGCCAGGCTGCAGCTTCACCTCTTGGTCCTTCCCAATTACGACTGAGTCAATGCTGGTGGGATTGACTCCTACCTATGGGATAAACAATCAGAAAATAATTATAATAATAGCAACAGCACCTACAGTAAGATAGCCACTGCTACATTAACCACTTACTATATGCCAAGCACCTTGCCTAATGTTCACCTATATTACTCCATCACTTCCATACATGACAGAGAAGCCTTCACTGGCTGGCACAGACACTCTAAAGTCAACAGCATAAGAAAATCATCAAGTATAAAATTCCAAGTTATAAATACACCTACCTGCTTTACCTTGACATATCCCTTGTTACACTCTGCTTTCAACTGTACTGAAAGAGATTGGAAAAAGTTAAACACAAATGCAACAAAGAACCAGGCACTTGCTCCTATTTTCCCGAAAGAAAACAATGAAGCTTCACTACAGGAGGCAGCTGAACAGATGTTTCCTTAAAGGCCTATTAGCAATCACCTGTTATGCAGGTGGCTGGGGCTCCAAATCCCATCAATTTCTAAAGGTTTAAATCCTTCCATAAAATGTCCAACAGCATACATACTCCCTTAGCTATTGCCAAGATCCCTGTGAGGCAGCTTCAATTAATCCCCACAAGTTTCCCTATTCCAGAACCCCTGGCCTGCTCATGATCACAGACTCTGCCACCAGAAAAGAAGACCCATTTCTCCCAGCCTGGGCAGCGTGGCAAAACCCCGTTTCTACAAAAAAAATACAAAAATTAGCCAGGTGTGGCGGCACGTGCCTGTAGTCCCAGCTACTTGGGAGACTGAGTTGGGAGAATCACGTGAGCCCCAGAAGGCGGAGGTTGCAGTGAATCAAGATCGCACCATTACACTCCAGCCTGGGCAACAGAGTGAGACCCTGTCTCAGGAGAAAAAAAAAAGACCCATTTCTCACACAAACTCTTGACCAAGGATTAAATCTGGCTTCCAATATTATTTTGGAAAAACAAAAACTATCAGATGACTTTAAAAGAGAAAACAGTAAAAGACACATTCCTGGAAGACAGAAACTCAGGTGGCTTTGGGTGGAAGGAGTAGAAAGAATGTTCTAGAAAGATGATTGCAGAGACAGAACAATCTGAGCATGTGTGAGAAGTGGTAACATTAAGCATTCCTGTTCTGATAAATGCACAAGGTATCTGGAGTTGAAAGAGGGAGGAAAGAAGAACCACCACAGCTGCTCCCCAGAGAGGACAGGGTGCCACATACATGCCCCTTCAGTTGCTGTTGTGAGGAAGGGAACAGAGAGAGAAGCAGCCGCTGCTTCTGCATCTTGGGCCTACCCAGCTCAGGCATGGCTTTGTATCCCTCCATAGAGATTAACTCATATAGAAAAGATCATAATCAGTGCTGCAGATGCCAAATCTCTAAGTTCAGAACCCTTGGGAAACCTTGCTGTGGGGAGTCACACTCCAGGCAGCAGTGTGCATGTTTACAGGAAAAAACAAGATACATGGTAAGGATTTTTTTCTGAGGGCAAGGACTTTCATGTTATTAAACCCTAAGACAAGTGCTAGATGCCATTGTCTCATAAAGATGTTACTCTCTGCGTGAGGCAATATGTAAAGGATGGCACTACCCCATTACTTCTCAGAGAGACATGGTTTCACCTGTAGACTCCAGAGTTTACATCTTGCTGCCCATTGAGCAATGTCCCTAGGGAAAGAAGGGCAGGACTCAATTCCACCATCCCATGGTAGCAGGATGAACTTGCCTGCTCCCAACCTTCACCCACCCTGCCTTGAACATTACCACACTGGGAGGGCAGAATCAGGAATAAATAGGGCCCTGGTGTTGGCTAAAAGAGCTCAGTTCCTGAGCAGTATTTTTGGCAGACAACAGATTTTCCATCAAGAGCACCCAGAAAATATGCATCTTTGGTTATCACTATCCCACATAACCAAACATAGTAATCTCCACATTTCTATGACCAGTTACCTTGCTGTCGAGAACATTTCTTATCAGTGATTTTGGTCTCTGGGCCACGCCCAATCACAACTGCTTCCAAATGTGGAAGTCTGATTCGCTGGTGCCGGCTGTCCTGTCTCACCAACCAGCACACCCGCATCATCAGTCTGAGGGACAAAACAAGAAAATCACTAGAAAAACAGATCCACCAGCACGAGTCCTCCAGGACCACACCCAGTGCCACCATGCATGTGATTTACCAGCTGTTTATCTTGAGGCAAGTGACTTCACCACCCTAGTCTCAATTTTCTCACCTATAAACCATGATAATGACTGTACTCAGGAGGCTGTTGTGAAGATTAACTGAGATAATGTAAGTATTTACCTCCCTGCCTGAATCATGCTAAGCAATCAAATATTTATTACACATTTATTTATTTATTTATTTATTTAGAGACAGAGTCTCGCTCTGTCCCCGGGCTGGCATGCAGCGGCACAATCTCGGCTCACTGCAACCTCCGCCTCCCAGGTTCAAGCAATTCTCCTGCCTCGACCTCCTGAGTAGCTGGGATTACAGGCACCTGCCACCACACCTGGCTAATTTTTGTATTTTTAGTGGAGATGGGGTTTCACCATGTTGGCCAGGCTGGTCTCAAACTTCTGACCTCAGGTGATCCACCCACTTTGGCCTCCCAAAGTGCTGGGAGTATAAGCATGAGCCATCTCACCTGGCCTATTACACATGTATTGATATGTGCTGGACATTAGGCTACATATTGAAAGTCAAAGGATGAATAAAATAGGGACATTGTCCCTGTCCTTGAGGATCCCGGAGTGCAGTAGGACACATAGAATCATATACCAATATTTACAGTATAATGTGATAAACACTACAAGAAGAGAGTAACCAAATATGGCATTAGCCGAGTAAAAGGACTGACTGACTCTTGTAGAGAATATTTTAAAAGGCTTCACGAGGAAGGGATATTAATGTGTGGTTTTAAAGGATGAGAAGGGGTTTGCCTGCCAGAGAACTAAGGACATAAAAAAGATGTTCTCTAGTGCTTAGGTGTCTTTATGTGTCATAGGTTTTCCTTCCTTGTCATAACATACTAATGTTAGAACAATATATTTTACTCCCATCTGCCAGAAGACAGTCATAATAAATACGCAAATCTGCAACTTCTTTCTTTTTTTTTTTTTCTGAGACGGAGTTTCACTCTTGCCCAGGCTGGAGTGCAATGGCGCAATCTTGGCTCACAGCAACCTCTGCCTCCTGGGTTCAAGGGATTCTCCTGCCTCAGCCTCCCGAGTAGCTGGGATTACAGGCATGTGTTATCATGCTCAGCTAATTTTATATTTTTAGTAGAGATGGGGTTTCTCCATGTTGGTTAGGCTGGTCTCAAACTCCCGGCCTCAGGTGATCTGCCTGCCTCGGCCTCCCAAAGTGCTGGGATTACAGGCGTGAGCGACCACACCCAGCCGCAAACCTACAATTTCTAAAGTGTGAATGTGGCAATTTTGTGCAATACACAACCTGCAAACAATGGAAGTGTTGATGTTCTTTTGAAAAACAACCCTTATGGCTTGTTGTGGACTATCAGTAAAAGAGAAAGACAAGAAATTCAGAAGAGAGATGAGGCCTCAACAATGGCCGAAGCAAAGGGGATGGAGAGCAAGAAGAGCCAGGAGAAATCTGGAAGACACACTTAATTACTGATGACATTTGGGGAATGACAAAGGAATAAGGCCAGGTGCAGTGTCTCAGGCCTGTAATCCCAGCACTTTGGGAGGCCAAGGTGGGCAGATTACGAGGTCAAGAGTTTGTGACCAGCCTAGCCAACATGCTAAAACCCTGTCTCTACTAAAACTACAAAAATTAGCCGGGCGTGGTGGCAGGTGCCTGTAGTCCCACCTACCTGGGGGGCTGAGGCAGAAGAATCGCTGGAACCCAGGAGGCGGAGGTTGCAGTGAGCCGAGATCGCACCATTGTACTCCAGCCTGGGCAATACAGCAAGACTGCATCTCAAGGGGGAAAAAAAAAAAGAGAGAGAGACACTGACCAAAGACTTCTTTTTTTTTTTTTTTTTTTGAGACGGAGTCTGGCTCTGTTGCCCAGGCTGGAGTGCAGTGGCCAGATCTCAGCTCACTGCAAGCCCCGCCTCCCAGGTTCACGCCATTCTCCTACCTCAGCCTCCCGAGTAGCTGGGAGTACAGGCGCCCGCCACCTCGCCCGGCTAATTTTTTTTGTATTTTAGTAGAGACGGGGTTTCACCGTGTTAGCCAGGATGGTCTCGATCTCCTGAACTCATGATCCACCCGTCTTGGCCTCCCAAAGTGCTGGGATTACAGGCTTGAGCCACCGCGCCCGGCCCAAAGACTTCTAATTTGGAAGATGCCCATTAACCAAAATGAAAAAGACACAAGGAGACATAATTTGGAGATAAAAAGGAAGGTGAAGAAAGAAGGACCAATTTCATATTGAAATGTAATTAGTTTAAGTTGCCTGTGGAAGATCCAAGACTCAAGCTGTGATATATGGGTATGAAGCTCAGGAGAGGGGAATGGACTAAATGCATATATTTGAGAGGCATCAACATGTCACAGAGGTTGAGGCGAAGAGAGAGGATGAGATCACCCAATGAGGTGAAACAGGGAATTATGGGCAGAGAGAGGATGCCTCTCTAGAATCCAGATTCTTATCAGTCCTCAAGCCTCTAACACGCCTCTCCTGGAAACCTGCCTACACTCAAGGCAGCACTTATGCCCTCTGCACAAGTTTCATGTCCATAAGCAAAGAAAAAAGAAACCTGATTTTCAAAAATCAGTTTTATTTCCATCTGCAAACACAAGACAATGCAAGGCAAAGTGAGCAAATGACAGCTGAGGAGATGCAAATTCAAATGAATAAGATTTTAGTGCGAGTATATGAGCACTAAGGAGGTAAAAAGTCCTGTATTAGCCAGTACAGGCTTCCAGAAACCTCCCAGTTAGAGACGGCTAGGAGCCAAGGGGACTGATAAAGAAGAAATGGAGTGGATGGGGCCATTCCATTTTAAAAAGCACAAGTGGCAGCACAGATTTCGCCAATGGCAAGCCATAGGTCAGGGTAAAAGCAGATCTAGTTGACCGAACCACAGGAGCTGCCTCGGAGAGTCACAAAAAAAGACAGAGGTGTCGAAAGAATACTAGGCTGAAAAGTTCACATTTAACATCACCAAGAGGAGACAGCTGCCAGGTTTTGAGCTTCACAGTAAAACAACAGCATCCAAAGAACACTTAACAGCTGTGTGTAGGCAGTCTACCATGGAGAAATCTAGAGTCAGAGATTAGTGAAGAGGCTGCTAATATAACGTGGGCCAGAGAGGTCAAAAAGACAATTCAGCAAGTCTCTGTGAAGGAATTGATGCAGCTATAAATCTAAAATCCTAAACCTGGAGCCTCAAATGATGATGGTGCTATGGGCAGGTCCCACTTTCAAATGCTGTGCGTTCCAAGGGGCATCTGTTTGCACTTGCTGGAAACTGAAGAATGAGCAGGTAACAGACTGAGAAGTGAAGTATGTCTTCACCAGGCATTGGGAAATATGTGGTGACTGACTACTTACACTGACAATAAGAGAAGCCAGAAGAGAACAGATTTTGAGAGCAGGGACAGAGAGGAATCCAGTGGGCAGCAGAGAGTATGGCTGACAGACGCAGGATAATACGAACTACCCTTCCTGCCCTCCATCAATACAGATACTTTATTCTCCCAAAGTTCTCAAGTTACGGTGTTTTTTTTTTTTTTTTTTTTTTTTTTT
>NC_037683.1:48799643-48962859 GCF_003255815.1 Theropithecus gelada | reverse complement strand
TTTTTTTTTTTTTTTTGAGATGGAGTTTTGCTGTTGCCCAGGCTGGAATGCAATGGGGCAGTCTCGGCTCACTGCAAACTCCACTTCATGGGTTCAAGCGATTCTCCTGCCTCAGCCTCCTGAGCAGCTGGGATTACAGGCGTGCACTAACACACCTGGCTACTTTTTGTTTTGTTTTTTTTTTTTTTTGAGACGGAGTCTCGCTCTGTCACCCAGGCTGGAGTGCAGTGGCCGGCTCTCGGCTCACTGCAAGCTCCGCCTCCCAGGTTCAGGCCATTCTCCTGTCTCAGCCTCCCGAGTAGCTGGGACTACAGGCACCTGCAACCACGCCTGGCTAATTTTTTGTATTTTTAGTAGAGATGGGGTTTCACCGTGTGAGCCAGGATGGTCTCGATCTCGTGACCTCGTGATCCGCCCGCCTTGGCCTCCCAAAGTGCTGGGATTACAGGCTTGAGCCACCGCGCCAGCTTTTTGTATTTTTAATAGAGACGGGGTTTCACCATGTTGTCCAGGCTGGTGTCGAACTCCTGATGTCAGGGGATCCGCCCACCTCGGACTCCCAAAGTGCTGGGATTACAGGTGTGAGCCACCGCGCCCAGCCCGGCTCTATATCTTTCATTCTAGAGTTGAGGGGATTCGTCAGAAAGAAATTCTGATTATTCCTTAAAGAACTCAAGTGATCTGATAGAACACACAAGGCCAGAAATCAGGTAACCTCAAATAGTGTTGTCCAATAGAATTTTCTGCAATGATGGAAATGTTTTAAACCTGAGCTGTCCAATAAATTACACACCATGTGACAATCGAGCATCTAACATGTAGCTAGGACAACAGAGGAACTACATTTTTTACTTAATACTTAAATAACTCCATGTGGCTGGAGGCTACCATAATATCCACCACAGTCCTGGAAACTTGCCCTGCCCTGATCCATCTCAAGTCCCTCAGGCCTGAAGTTAAGCTCTTCATACTGTAACTCCACAGTGGTTACGTATTTTACCTCCCATTTCTCTTCACAGAACTAGTCCCACTTGCCCATCCCTCTCTCTCCTCTTTTCCCCAAGAAACACATACATATGGCATACATTCTTTGTGCTCTGCTCTATCACATTTCAAAGATGATGCACTTTTTTACAAATTGACAGTCTGGCAAATCTGTGTCAAGCAAGTCTTTCGGTGCCATTTTCCCAACAGCATGTGTTCACTTCATGTCTCTGTCACATTTTAGTAATTCTCACAATATTTCAAACTTTTTCATTATTATTATATCTGTTACAATGATCTGTGATCAGTGATCTTTGATGCTACTGGAAGAAAATGCCATCTAGGACTTTCAAAGGTAGAGAGAAGTCAATGCCTGACTTCAAAGCTTCAAGGACAGGCTGTCTTGTTAGGAACTAATGCAGCTGGAGACTTTAAACTGAAGCCAGTGCTCATTTACCATTTCAGAAATCCTAAGGCCCTTAAGAATTATACTCAGTCCACTCTGCCTGTGCTCTATAAATGGAACAACAAAGCCTGGATGACAGCACATGTGTTTACAGCATGACTGACTGAATATTTTAAGATCTCTGTTAAGAACTACTGCTCATAAAAAAAAGATTCCTTTCAAAATATTACTGCTCATTGACAATGCACCCAAGATCCCTGATGGAGATATATTATACAGGGAGATAAATATTGCCTTAGTGCCTGATAAAACAACATCCATTCTGCCGCCCATGAATCAAGAAGTAATTCTGACTTTCAAGTGTTATTAATTAAGAAATACATTTCTTAAGGGCATATTAATTAAGAAACACATTCTTCTGATGGGCCTGGGCAAAGTAAATTGAAAACCTTCTGAAAAGGATTCAACCATTCTAAATGCCCTTAAGAACATCTGCAATTTATGGGAGGAGGTCAAAATATTAACATAAACAGGCATTTGGAAGAAGTTGATTCCAACCCTTATGGATGACTTTGAGGGGTTCAAGACGTCAATGGAGGAAGTCACTCCCAATGTAGCAGAAATAAAGAGAACTAAAATTGTAAGTAGAGCCTGAAGATGTGACTGAAATGCTGCAATCTCATGATAATACTTTAATGGATGAGGAGCTGCTGCTTATGGATGTGCAAAGATAACGGTTTCTTAAGATGAATTCTATTCCTGGTGAAGACATAGTGAACATTACTGAAACGTCAACAAAGGGCTGGGTGTTGTGGCTCATGCCTGTAATCCCAGCACTCTGGGAGGCCGAGGCAGGCAGATCACTTAAGGTCAGGAGTTCAAGACCAGCCTCGCTAACATGATGAAACCCTGTCTCTACTAACAATACAAAAATTAGCCAGGTGTGGTGGCACGCGCCTGTAATCTCAGCTACTCAGGAGACTGAGGCACGAGACTCTCTTGAACCCAGGAGGCAGAGGTTGCCATGAGCCGAGATCGTGCCACTGCACTCCAGCCTGGATGACAGAGACTCTGTCTCTCCAGAAAAAAAAAAAAAAAAAAGAGGTTGGGGGCTCACACCTGTAATTCTAACACTTTGGGAGGCCGAGGCAGGCAGATCACAAGGTCAGGAGTTCAAGACCAGCCTGGCCAACATAGTGAAACCCCATCTCTACTAAAAACACAAAAATCATCCAGGTGTGGTGGCAGGCACCCGTAGTCCCAGTACTCAGGAGGCTGAGGTAGGAGAATCGCTTGAACCCGGGAGGCAGAGGTTGCAGTGAGCTGAGACCACACCATTGCACTCCAGCCTGGGTGACGGAGTGAGACTCCATCTCAAAAAAAAAAAAAAAAAAAGAAATGTCAACACAGGACATAAACTTAGCTGATAAAGTAGCGGCAGGGTTTAAGAGGACTGATTCCAATTTTTGAAAGAAGTTACACTGTGGGTAAAATGCTATAAAAATCCATAAACTTGGCCGGGCGCGGTGGCTCAAGCCTGTAATCCCAGCACTTTGGGAGGCCGAGACGGGCGGATCACGAGGTCAGGAGATCGAGACCATCCTGGCTAACACGGTGAAACCCCGTCTCTACTAAAAAAAATACAAAAAACTAGCCGGGCGCGGTGGCGGGCGCCTGTAGTCCCAACTACTCGGGAGGCTGAGTCAGGAGAATGGCGTGAACCCGGGAGGCGGAGCTTGCAGTGAGCTGAGATCCGGCCACTGCACTCCAGCCTGGGCGGGCGAGACTCCGTCTCAAAAAAAAAAAAAAAAAAAAATCCATAAACTGGGCTCAAAAAATAAATGAGACAAAAAGAAAAAAAAAGTCATCAAACAGCATCACTTACTACAGAAAAACTTTTGTGAAAATCAATCGATGCAGCAAACTTGTCTTATTTTAAGAAATTGCCACAGACATCCAAACCTTCAGTAACCGTGACCCTGATCAGTCAGCGGCCACCAACATCAAGGCAAGTCCCGCCCAACATCAGCAAAAAGATCACAACTCACTGAAGTCTCCGGTGACTGATACATTTCTTAGCAAAGTATTTTTAATTAAGGTATGTACATTGTTCAGCCATAATGCTATTGCACACTTAACAGACTACAGTATAGTATAAATGTAACTTTTATATGTACTAAGAAACCAAAACATTCATGTGACTCACTTTATTGAAATTGTCTAGAACCAAACCCATGTCTCCGAGGTATGCCTGTATGTATACCCTTCAGGTATAATATACTGAACAGCGTCTCCCACATAAATCACTTTTTTTTTTTTTTTTCTGAGACAGGGTCTCATTCTGTTGCTCAGGCTGGGTGCAGGGCATCATCACAGCTCACTGCAGCCTCAACTTCCTTGGGCTAAAGTGGTCCTCCAGCCTCAGCCTCCTGAGTAGCTGGGACTACAGACACACACCACCATGCCTTGCTAATTTATTTTATTTTTTATGGAGATGGGGTCTCACCATGTTGCCTATACTGGTCTGAAACTCCTGGCCTCAAGTGATCCTCCTGTCTTGACCTCCCAAACTGCAGGGATTACAGGTAGGAGCCACGCCCGGCCGAAGTCATTCTTAATATGGTCTCCTGGTATTCCTTTCTCCTAAAATCCAAATCCTATTTAACTTTCAAGCCTCACCTCCTCCCTAAGGCCTTCACTGAGCTGTCTTCTCTTCTCTACATCTTATTATTGGATGTGGACAAACTACCCTCACAGTTCTCTGAATGTTTAATGTGGATGTAATTCTACTTTCCAAACAAGATTATAATCTCCCTGCTAACAGACTGCATCACTGTCTACGCATTCACAAAACAATGAGGGAGGTTTCTGGAGATCACTGTCCTAGGCTAGGCCTGGCCTTTACTTCAGGATTCCCTGGTTTTCAGCATACCTTTATCAAGTGCATACTATGTGCTAGGCACTATGCTAAATGTCTTACTTACATGGTCTCATTTTAATACTCACAACTCCATTCTAAGAAGAGAAAATTAAGGATGAGAAGATAAGTAACATGTTCAAGTAACATAGCCAATATGTGCCAGAGCTACGATTTGAATTCCAAAGAATGGGTTCTTAACCATTGCATAATAACTTTTGGCTTCACTCATTTGATCATTCAGTCAAAATTACTACACTCCTGTGTACCTTGTGCCATTCTAGTGCTGGGAATAAAGAGATAATATATGAGCCCAGCCTTCAAAAAACTCAGTCTTAGCCAGGCATGGCAGCACGTACCTGTAGTCCCTGCTACTTGGGAGACTGAGGTAGAAGGATTACTTGAGCCTAGGGGTTCAAGTCCAGTTTGGGCAACACACCAAGACCTCATCTATAAAACACTAAATCTTGTAGAGGAGAGAAACACAGAAACAATTATATTAATAGTAGATGTGGTAAATATGATGATTGCTCTGTACAAAGGGTGGAAGCATAATGCTGGAGTACTCAACCGAGACTGGGAGGAAGGAGGTGTCAGGAAAAAATTTCCTGGATGAGGTGGACCTAAACTTTATAAATGAGTCCCATTTATAAACTGGGTTAATTAGGTGAAAAGGAGCAGCCTAATTAGGTGAGGAGGAGGAGGTGGAGAAAGGAAACAGGGAGAAGATTCCAAGCAAAGAGAGCAAGGGCAAATACACAAAGAAGAAATAGCACAGTACCCATGAAGATGCCATTCAGTGAGCAGGAACCTAAAGCATGAGGCAGAGAAGAGGCTGGAGACACAGGCAGGGTTCAGATGAGGCAGAGCCCTGGCTGAGAAGCTCAAACTTGAGAACCTTCAATGGATTTTGCAAGCCAATAGACAATGAATGTTTGCTGAATGAATTAGAGAAAAGAATGGATGAATGCATGGACAGATCTTTAAAGATTAACCAGGAATTTGATGCAGACTTGTTTCCAAAGACCATCTGGGAGTGGAGGGGAGTACTGTGGAGAACAGATATGGGGGAATAGGCCTAGAAGCAGGGAAATCAGTTAGAAGGCCATGATATTGCAGATAAAAGGACAACAGTAGAGATGGAGAAGACTGCATAGATTTGAGAGATGTTTAGCGGCTAAAACTATCAGGACTTAGTGATGACTGTGGTAAGAGTTAAGTCCAGGAAAGACGCTGAGTTCAGTTTCAGTCATCTGAAATTGAAGTGTCTGTGGGACTTGCAGGCAGAGATGTCCAGCAGGATAGTCAGAGGTGAGGGTAAAGCTCAGAGAGGTCTAAGCTGACAACTTCAATTTGGGAGCATGTAGGAAGTTGTTAAAACCAAGCCAGCTGATGGGTTCACTCAGGCAATGTGTACAGAATGAAAATAACAGTTTTTCATTGCTCATATGCCAAAGTAACAAACAACAGAAACACCCA
Source organism: Theropithecus gelada (assembly GCF_003255815.1). Classification (NCBI taxonomy): domain Eukaryota; kingdom Metazoa; phylum Chordata; class Mammalia; order Primates; family Cercopithecidae; genus Theropithecus; species Theropithecus gelada. The sequence goes on along the minus strand of NC_037683.1, from coordinate 48,957,073 downwards.
ACATTTAGGGAAGGAGGAAAATGACTACCCATAGCAGAAATGACTGGTAAGAAAGGCACATGAAGAACAGCTAGAATGTAAATTCCTTAAGAGAAAACACTTTATCTGCCTTGTTCATCTCTGTATCCCAATCAATACTTGTTGAATAAATCATCTGAGAGCACTGACATGTAAAGCAAAGAAGAAGGGAGTAAGAGGGATGACCAAGTTCCAAAAGCAGCAAAGAGATCCAGCAATAATTGGAAAATGTCTATCTGGTTTGATAATCAGTCACTGGTGACCTTGGGGTGAAATTTCAGGGGAATGATGGGTCTGGAGCTAGATACAGAAGGAAACAAAAGGTGAGGAAATGGAGGCAGAGTTTAGAATACTCATTAAAACAGTTTAGATATAAAGGGAAAGAAAGTTATTGGATGATAGCTAAAGTTAAAATGGATCACCAAGGACTTTTTCTTTCTTGGGCAGGGGGAATTGTCAGAGATCTGAGAAACCTGGCCTTGTTTATACATGACTGGAAGACAGAAATGACAAATGAAAACAAGGTATCATAAGTGACAGCATAAAATATCAGAAGCAAATACAAAGAAATTGCTTTGATTAGAAAGACAATTCATCCTCTGAGACAAAAGGAAAAGTAAAGGGTATAAATCTTGATGACTTTAAAAAGGAAAGCAGAGGCAGAAATGTGAGGGAAAGCACGTCTCATGACCCTAATTTTCTCCATAAAATAAAAGGTAACAAAGAGTAGGTGTCTGGGAACTTAATGGACAGTCGAAGAAAAACAATATAGAACAGTGGCGAAGATCAAGGCCTCTGAAGTCGGATTGCTTGAATTCACCTACTCGCTGTGTGACTTGGGGCAAGTTATTTAACCTCTCCAAGTCTTCATTCCCTCAAGTGTCAAGCGGTATTAACAATTGCTCTGCACCATGGGATTGTCACAAGAGCTAAAGGACAAAGTATGTAAAGCTCAGTGTCTGATAAAAAGCATTCAACACTATTATTGCTGTTGTTAATAGTGAAGGTAGGGCAAGCAGGAGCTGTGGACATATAAAAAGATCATTTGAAAGCAATAACTGTGGTGAAACCCCATCTCTACTAAAAATACAAAAAATTAGCCAGGCGTCATGGCACACGCCTGTAATCCCAGCTACTTGGGAGGCTGAGACAGGAGAATCACTTGAACCCGGGAGGCGGAGGTTGCAGTGAGCCGAGATCGTGCCGTTGAACTCCAGCCTGGCTAACAGAGTGAGGCTCTGTCTCAAAAAGACAAGAGAAGACAAGACAAGACAGAAAGAAAAGCAATAACTGTATAAGAAGAACGAGCACAAATCTGTATTGTCTCGCATATGAACAATCCCAAAAAGTTCCAAACCTAGACCACAGTAATTCCAAATAGAAATTTCATCCCTGCTATGTTGAGCCACTATCACTGGTATGTATGGGGAAAGGCTTTTTTTTTTTTTTTTTTTTGAGACGGAGTTTCGCTCTTGGCATGCCCAGGCTGAAGTGCAACAGCGCGATCTCGGCTCACTGCAAACTCCGCCTCCCGGGTTCAAGAGAGTCTCCTGTCTTGCCCTCCCGAGTAGCTGGGATTACAGGCATGCGTCATCATACCTGGCTAATTTTGTATTTTTAGTAGAGACGGGGATTCTCCATGTCGGTCAGGCTGGTCTCGAACTCCCGACCTCCGGTGATCCGCCCGCCTCGGCCTCCCAAAGTGCTAGGATTACAGGCATGAGCCACCGCGCCCGGCCAAGGATTGCTTCTTCTGGCATTCCTACAAGGCCTGTTGAGGATGCTGCTAAGGTCCCTCAAGTGCCTTTCACGAAGCATTTCTAGCGGAAACGCTGTCCTTCCCGACAAACTGGGCCGCCTCCTTGGTTGGCCAGGGCCTACTCTCTAATATTTTTTCTGCTGGTGTTGTGAGCAAGGTACGTACAGGTGTCGGGAGCACACGTGAACAAACACAAAGTGGGTCGAAGACCAACAGGAGCGCCCGCTGAAACAGCCCAAGGGAGTAGGACGGGAGGACAGAGAAAGCAGCTGCGAGAGCAGCGAATGAAAGCAGCGTCATTCAAGGCACATCACTCAAGGGTAGGAGCAGCCTCGGCCTAACGCTCACCCGCGGCACTGAGCCCAGCCAGCAGAGGAGATAGGCTGACAACCGCCTTACCGCCAGACGTCGGAGACGGACAAATTCACGTTACTCTTCTGTCCCTCGCCGCTTCCGGCGCTGCGGGATGACATCAGAAGTCGACTGGAGCGCGGCCAGTGATGTCAGCAGCACCTCTCTAACGGATTGGCTGAAAGAATCTTGCCCAATTCCCAGATCAAAAAGCGTCCGCCCCAATTGGGTTCTCCCTGGGCCGTCGTCCAAGTGAGGATCGTGGCAGTTACGCCTGTAGGAACCAGCTCTCTCACCATCGCTCTACCTGAGGGCCACTCGCCTGTCACTGCCTCACAGTCTCTGAATTGGGTGACATTTCAGACCCAGTCCTTCTGTGGACGTTTCTAGGTGGCTGTGCAGCTTCTCGATACTCCATAAGGAGATGTTCACAACCTTTAAGGCCATCTCTACTGCTGCAGACAACCTGCTGTAGCACTGCCACTTGCTTTTTAAACTATAGTCCGCCTTCTCCCTTGTGCAGGGAGGAAAGAATGGAGAACCTGCACAGAATGGGGAAACCCGCTAAGATTTTTGTAGTGCTGTCTACACTAAATGAACTGAGGGGCAATCCGGAGGAAAAAAAAGCAGGATGCAGGGATAAGATGCGTGTACTGATTTTTTACAGCAATTCCAGAACGTTCCCTAAGAATCATATTGCAATTATTCAAAGGCATTTTAGCAGAAGGAACAATCCCTATCTCGTTGGTAAAAGTATAGTTTATAATTTTTCTCAAATACAACACACTGGCAAAGATTCTTTGGTTGAATTACGTTTCTGAATTTTCTGCTAGGCCCATCTGTGCACTTCCCTGTAAAATCCAGTTTTAGCACAGACCCTGGCTAAGTCAGTTTAGCAAGAACCACCACCACCACCCCGCCTTATGTGGTTATTCTCAATATCTGATCAGGTTCCTTAGTCGCCACCATCCCCCAGGTGATGTCTGATTACGTTGGCCTGTCTCCAGCAAGAATCCTATTAGGTCTATTTAGCCAGAATCTCCTTTACCCCTGATGTTTCCTCTTAGTAATTTTCCATCCACTGACCCCTACACAGCTCCTTGGCCATAAATTCCCAATTGCCCATGCTGCTGTTCGGAGTTGAGCCCAATCTCTCTTCCACTGAAAAACCCTGTTGCAGTGAGCTCTATATACCTATCATGAAGTTCCTGAATAAAGTCCTCCTTACCATGCTTCAGCAAGTATCATTGAATTTTTTTTTCTTTAACAAAATTGAGACTTACGGAGTCACATTCTTTATCAAGGTGGAGTATTGTTTCCTTCCATGGAAAAGCAGAGACTTAACAGTATGATGGAGCTATTAGAGCTTTCAAGACAGAAGGTGGGAGGATGTTCCAAGAAACACAGAAGACAGGCTTGCTTTTGTTAGCAGAGAAGATGCAGGTTTATATTAGGGTCATATGAAGAAGTGGGAAAACACAAGCAGCATCTCAGCAGCCACACAGGCCTTACAGCTGAGGAATGTTGTTCACAACTGCTTAAGATAAAAAGAGGCAACTCTGGTGACATGACCAGTTTTGTTGTTCCCTCAGAATTAAGCATCCCTCTCAGTTAAGAGTGCTTCTTTGACCTGCCTTTGTGTGTCCTGCATCCAAAAGTTGAATTGGATCATTCTAATTACATTATTCACTATATAATGTGCAAAATTGGGCAGAGTTTCCATGTCCTGCTTGTTAGGCCTAGTCCATTGTCTATAGTGTATTAATGGCCAGAAAAGCAAGATCACGCAGCACAATGCATAGCTAAATGTATGGCAGGCAGTTAAGACTATCAGGAACTTCATATTGTCATGCAACTAATCACCAGAACTTTTTCATCTTGAAAAACTGAAACTCGGCCAGGCACAGTGGTTCATGCCTGTAATTACAGCACTTTGGGAGGCCAAGGCAGGCGGATTACCTGAGGTCAGGAATTCGAGACTAGCCTGGCGTGGCAGAACTCGTCTGTAGTCCCAGCTACTCGGGAGGCTGAGTCAGGAGAATTGTTTGAATCCGGGAGGCGGAGGTTGCAGTGAGCCGAGATCACTCCACTGCACTCCAGCCTGGGCGATAGAGCAAGACTCTGTCTCAAAAAAAAAGAGAAAAAAAAACTCCGTATCAATTAAATAGCTCCCTATTTTTCCTCCCCCAACACCTGGCAACCACCATTCTACTTACAGTTTTCATGAATCTGACCACTCTAGGTACCTCATATAAGTAAAATCAGACAGTATTTGCCCTTTTGTGACTGGCTTATTTCACTTAATATAATGTTCTCAAGTTTCATCCACATTGTATCATGTGTAAAAAGTTCCTTTTTAAAGCTGAATAACACTCCATTGCATGTACACACCATACTTTATCCATTCATCCATCTGTGGATATTCCACCATTTGGCTATTGTGAATAATGCTGCTATGAACATGAGTGTATAAATATCTCTTCGAGATCCTGTTTTCACAATTTGCAATTGCAAAGACATGGAACCAACCTAAGCGCCCATCAACTGATGAGTGCATAAAGAAAATGTGGTACATATACATTATGGAATACTACTCAGCCATAAAGAAGAATGAAATAATGTCTTTTGCAGCAACTTGAATGGAACTGGAGACCATTTTTATAAGTGAAATAACTCAGGAATGAAAAACAAAATACCACACGTTCTCACTTATAATTGGCAGTGAAGCTTTGGGTATATAAAGGCATACAGAGTGGTATAATGGACATTGGAGATTCAGAAGCGGGGAGAATGGGAGGAAGGTGAGAGATTTTTAAAAACTACATATTAGGCTGGGCGCGGTGGCTCAAGCCTGTAATCCCAGCACTTTGGGAGGCCGAGACGGGTGGATCACGAGGTCAGGAGATCGAGACCATCCTGCCTAACACGGTGAAACTCCGTCTCTACTAAAAAATACAAAAAACTAGCCAGGCGAGGTGGCGGGCACCTGTAGTCCCAACTACTCGGGAGGCTGAGGCAGGAGAATGGCATGAACCCGGGAGGCAGAGCTTGCAGTGAGCTGAGATCCGGCCACTGCACTCCAGCCTGGGCAACAGAGCGAGACTCCGTCTCAAAAAATAAAAAATAAAAAAACAAAAAAAACTACATATTGAGTGTAACTACTATTCGGGTGATGTACACTAAAATTTCAGACTTCACCATTATACAATTCATCCATGAAACAAAAAACCATTTGTACCCCTAAAGCCATTGAAATTTTTTTTTTCCATTTTTTTTTTTGAAACGGAGTCTCGCTCTGTCACCCAGGCTAGAGTGCAGTGGCCGGATCTCAGCTCACTGCAAGCTCCGCCTCCCGGGTTTAGGCCATTCTCCTGCCTCGGCCTCCCGTGTAGCTGGGACTACAGGCGCCCGCCACCCCGCCCGGCTAGTTTTTTTGTATTTTTTAGTAGAGATGGGGTTTCACCGTGTTAGCCAGGATGGTCTCGATCTCCTGACCTCGTGATCCGCCCGTCTCGGCCTCCCAAAGTGCTGGGATTACAGGCTTGAGCCATTGCGCCCGGCCCTGTTGTAGGAGTTCTTTATGTATTCTGGATACTGACCTCTGATCAAATATAAGATTCCCATTTCATAGGGTGCGTTTCACTCTGCTTGCTGGCTGTATTCCTGGATGCACAAAACTTAATTTTGAAGTACTTCAATTTACCTGTTTTTACTTTTGCTGCCTGTCTTTTGACGTTATATCCAAGAAAACATTGCCAAATCTGTCATAAAGCTTTTCCTCTATGTTTTCTTCTAAGAGTTTTATAGTTTCAGGTATTATGTTTAGGTCTTTGATCCATTTTTGAGGTGTGGTTTTTTTGTTTTTGTTTTTGTGAGACAGTCTTGCTCTGTCACCCAGGCTGGAGTGTAGTGATGCAATCACAGCTTACTGCAGCCTTGACCACCCAGACTCAAACAATCCTCCCACTTCAGCCTCCCAAGTAGCTGGGACTATAGGCATGTCCCACCAAGCCTGGCTAATTTTTTTTTTTTATAGAGACAGAGGTCTTGCTATGTAGCCCAGGCTGATCTTGAACTCCTGGGCTCAAGCAGTCCTCCTGCCTCAGCCTCCCAAAGTGCTGGCATTACAGGTGTGAGCCAGTGTACCTGGCCTTGAGTTCATTTTCTGTACTATGTAAGGTAAAGCTCCAACTTCAATTTTTTGCACGTGGATACCTATATTTTAGCAATACCATTTGTTGAAAAGACTGCCCTTTCCTCACTGAATGGTATTGACATACTTATTGAATATCATTTAGTTATTTATGCAAGGATTTATTTCTGGGATTTCTATTGTATTCCATCAGTCTGTATGTCTGTCTTTATGCTAGTACTGCACTGTTTTGATTACTATAGCTTTGTAATACCTTTTGAAATCAGGAAGTATAAGAACTTTATTATTATTTTTTTTTTTTGCTGGTTTTTTTTTTTTTTTGAGGATTGCCTTTGGCTACTCTGCCTAGGGTTTTGTTGTTTGTTTGTTTTAACTCCAATGGTTAGAAATGAGATCTCATATAAAAACCCAGATTCTGGCTGGGCTCAGTGGCTTATGCCTGTAATCCCAGCATTTGGGAAAATGAGTCAGGAGGATAGATTGAGGCAAGGAGTCCAAGATCAGCCCAGCCAACATAGCAAGACCCTGTCTCTACAAAAAACTTTTAATAGAAATTTTTTTAAAAATCAGGATTCCTGATATCTTGGGGGAAAAAAATCCATAAATCTAGCCAAGTCCAACAACAAACAGCTAGAATTGTGAATAGCTGCCATGTGCTTTCCAGTTTGCCACTGTCTCCACCCACTCACTTATATAACCTGTCTGGCCCCCCCGACAGCCCTTCTTTCTTTAAGATTTTGAGACTTCTGTTCTAAGGGAAAAGCAGTTGGAGGCAGAAGTACCTACCTGGTCTAAGGGAAAAGCAGGTGAAGCCAGAGGCTGTGGTTGCCTGGTCCAGAGACTTGCTCAGAAGGAAAAATATGAAATTCTGAGAGACAGTATAGCTGGGACACCTCATTTTGTTTGGCATTTTGGGAAAGTTGTATTACTCAGAGTTCTCCAGAAAACAGCAGGGAGGGAGAGGGTTGTGAGGGTATCAAGAAAGACCTATCTGGCCGGGTGCGGTGGCTCACACCTGTAATCCCAGCACTTTGGGAGGCCGAGGTGGGCAGAACACATGGTCAGGAGATCAAGAAGATCATTCTGGCTAACATGGCGAAACCCCATCTCTACTAAAAATACAATAAAATTAGCCGGGCGTAGTGGCGGGCGCTTGTAGTCCCAGCTACTTGGGAGGCTGAGGCAGGAGAATGACATGAACGCAGGAGGCGGAGCTTGAAGTGAGCCTAGATCGTGCCACTGCACTCCAGCCTGGGCAACAGAGCAAGACTCCATCTCAAAAAAAAAAAAAGAAAAGAAAAAAAGAAAGGCCTATCTTAGGAAAGGACAATTAAACTGAGTCCAGAAAGACAGAAAGGAAACAAACACATCCAGACTTGATGGCCGGGCGTGGTGGCTCAAGCCTGTAATCCCAGCACTTTGGGAGGCCAAGACGGGCGGATCACGAGGTCAGAAGATCGAGACCATCCTGCCTAACACGGTGAAACCCTGTCTCTACTAAAAAATACAAAAAAACTAGCCGGGCAAGGTGGTGGGCGCCTGTAGTCCCAGCTACTCGGGAGACTGAGGCAGGAGAATGGCGGGAACCTGGGAGGCGGAGCTTGCCGTGAGCCCAGATCGCGCCACTGCACTCCAGCCTGGGCGACAGAGCGAGACTCCGTCTCAAAAAAAAAAAAAAAGACTTGATGGAAGCATATTCTAGGTCTGTGATCCAAACTGAGGAAAGAGCATGTACAAAGGCCCAATAGCAGGGTTTTTAGATTATTTTTTTAGGGCTGCTAGAAGTCCAGTGGAGGTGAAAATCCAATGGAGTTAGTGAAAGAAAGATAAGGAGGCCTGAGCAAGGACAATAGTAAACCATTTAAGAACTGTATGTGGATTCATCATTCAATGAAAAACCCCTAAAGAGTTAGTTAGGAAGTGACATATTTGGTGTTCATTTTATGAAGGTCATTGTGGCTGCTGTGAGCAAGAATGGACTAGTGGGGATGGCAAAAGCAGAAAAGTGGAAAGCGGTTAGCAGTTTACTGATGCAGTGCAAAGGACACTGGCAGCCTGAACGAAGGGACAGAAGTTCACTGACTCAAGGGAGATTTGGGGGCAGCATCAGCTGGACAAGACAAAACATACTCTTTTCTGTAGGCAGTCCTAGGTCTGATGCCAAATCATAAAAGTTATTTAGTGGTGATAGAATGAAAATCCAGTGAAACATAAATTTAGTTGCATGTTTCGTATGTCCAAAATCTTCTTACTGCAAGAACTGCGATATTGCCTTCTCTGACCATATACAGGTCTAAAGTGGGGGATTTATGCTACTGAGAGTAATGAAAATGATGTTTAAAAAAAAAAAAAGTAGGTAAACATGTTTTCTCACCCCTAGGGTAAACAACTTTGATGTGTGTACCACACTGTCTCCCCAACGCTCCCCAGCAAGACTGAGCCCAGGCTGCCCAGAGGGGTACCCTGCCTATCAACCCGTCTTCTTCTGGTTTCCTTCCCATCCCTGAATCACTTCTTCACTCCCCTACTGGTAATTCTTGGGATCATCTCCAAAGTACTAGCATTCCAAATCCTTGTGACAGTATCTGCTCTGGGGGAATCCAACCTAATGCACTCCTCCTATTTTCTAATGATATCATTTCATTTAGGTAAGTTAACCTCCTACTGCTTCCCAATTTCATTATGTCATGGCACAAAGATAAAATTCTAATATTTGCAGAACACATGGGGGTAAATCTGAGGGGAGGCCTACGAGGAGCTTGGTGAAAAAACTTTCCTTATGTTTTCTTTATAATTATATATAATAATATAAATAAAAAACAAAGTATTGGGGAACATAATGTTGATTTTGGCTACATATCCAAGTAGAATATTTTTAGATTTTTTTCATGAGGAAATTGAGCATATTTCTGTAAATATAACCTTTATGACATTAAGGTTTCATGATAAAATATCTATACAATTTCTAAGATTTTTTTTTTTTAATTAGAGACAGAGTCTCACTATGTTACCCAGGCTGGTCTCAAACTCTTGGCCTCAAGGAGTCCTCCAGCCTCGGCCTCCCAAAGTGCTGGAATTACAGGTGTGAACCACCACACACAGCTTCTGATTAAGTTTTTTTTTTTTTTTTTTTAAGATGGAGTCTCACTCTGTCACCCAGGCTGGAGTACAGTGGCACAATCTTGGCTCACTGCAACCTCCACCTTCCTGGTTCAAGCAATTCTCCTGCCTCAGCCTCCCCCGTAGCTGGGATTACAGGCATGTGCCACCATGCCCGGCTAATTTTTGTATTTTTAGTAGAGACAGGGTTTTGCCATGTTGGCAAGGCTGGTATCGAACTTCTGACCTCAGGTGCCAAACCCACCTCTACCTCCCAAAGTGGCGTGAGCCACCGCATAGGCCTGATTAAGATTTTTTAATGATAATCTTTTCAAATTCTTGGTAATCATACCTGTAATTGGGACACCCGTTGAGCAGTTCTGTTCTATACATTACAGTGTAAACATGATGATGTATCCATAAACTATACCCTGTAAATTCACTTTACAATCTTCCAACTATAATTTACACTCTATTATTTTCAACTCCTGCTTTTAGGACTGGTTAACTTCTCCCACTATGTGCTGATTTCTTGAATCTAACTTAACTCTTTCAAGGATCTAATTTTTAAGAGTTTAGGAGATGATTACTATAATCCCAAGCACTGACATTCATATCATTGGTGGTTTGTGTGAAAATTTTATTTCAATTCAGCAATGCTGATCTGTGTAAATCACAGATCTTATAGTGGTCTATCCTAAAACTTCTCATAAACATTAAGAAGAAAGGCACAGGAATGCCTTCTAACTTACCCTGCTTTGCCTTCCACCACCTCTTTAGTCCCAGTCTTGTACCAGCAATATTGAACTTCTTACCCTTCCCCCACCTCAATACATCAGTATATTGAGTTCCTTGATGTTCATGCTATTCTCTCTGGAATGTTATTCTTTCTTTTCTCCCTAATTCACTCTTGCCCCCTCCAATCCAATCACACTGCAACTAAAAAAACTATTTCACACACCTATAATCCCAGCACTTTAGGAGGCCGAGGCAGGAAGACTGCTTGAGACCAGAAGTTTGAGACCAGGCTGGGCAACAAAGTGAGACCCCGTCTCTATAAAAAAATAAATAAATAACTTAGCCAGGCACGGTGGTATGTGCCTGTGATCCTGGCTACTTGGGATACTGAGGAAAGAGGACTGCTTGAGCCCAGAAGTCCAAGACTGCAGTAAGCCATGATTATGCCACTCCAGCCCTCCAGCCCAGGCAACAGGGCGATACCCTGTGTCTAAAAAAAAAAAAAATAAGAAGGGAAAAAATATTTTTCAAAACACTAACAAACCTGGTCATGTCACTCCCCTGCTTAAATCTTTTACCAATGCTCAAATTAAGAATAAACTCCCTTGTTTGGTCAGTTTTACAGAAGTTCTTGTCCATCTCTCTAATCTCATCTACCACTCTCTCCTTGCCTATTTGCCCAACCACAGGGCCTTTCTTTCAATTTCTTAAACCCACTCAGTCAAGAATCTTGGGTTGAAACTTAGAAACTTCTCTGGCTACTTTAAAGACTGATGGGGCTGCCTTCTGCACCATCTCCAAACCATAAGAACCTTATAGTATCTGGGTCCTCAATCTCACAATCACAGACAGGCAACAGTAGTTCCCAGCACAGGAGGGCCTGGGCTCTTGGCACTGTCAGACCAGCTCCTCTTACTAGTCAAGTGGGAGAGACATGGCTATAGGAGCCCACACAGATACCCAAATCCCATAATCTCAGGGCCTTGGCCTCCAGTCAGATGAAACCAAAGCAACTCTAGCTCTCCATTGGCTGGTACATTCATTTATTCATTCAACTCTGAGCAACTTCTACATGTCAGGAATCACTCTAGGAGCTGGGGCTACCACAGTGAACAAAACAAAGTTCCTGCTTTTGCCGGGCGTGGTGGCTCACGCTTGTAATCCCAGCACTTTGGGAGGCTGAGGTGGGTGGGTCACGTGAGGTCAGAAGTTCAAGACCAGCCTGCTCAACATGGTGAAACCCCGTCTCTACTAAATATACAAAAATTAGCCGGGCGTGGTGGCAGGTGCCTGTAATCCCAGCTACTCAGGAGGCTGAGGCAGAAGAATCGCTTGAACCTGGGAGGCAGAGGTTGCAGTGAGCTGAGATCATGCCATTGTGCTCCAGCCTGGGCAACAAGAGCGAAACTTCGTTCAAAAAAAAAAAAAAAAAAAGTTCCTGCTTTCAGGAGCTTACAATCTAAACAGGTGAAGCAGACCATATGCAAAGAAAGATACAGGTCTTGTGAGGGTAAATGCTACAAAGAAAAAATTAGTGGGATACAGAAAGTGGTGAGGATGGCTGGGTGCGGTGACTAATGCCTGTAATCCCAGCACATTGGACGGCCAAGGCAGGTGGATTGCCTGAGCTCAGGAGTTCAAGACCAGCCTAGCCAACATAGTGAAGCCCCTTTTTTACTAACAAGTACAAAAATTAGCAGAGCGTGGTGGTGCATGCCTGTAATCCCAGTTACTTGGGAGGCTGAGGCATGAAAATTGCTTGAACCTGAGAGGGAGAGGTTGCAGTGAGCTGAGATTGTGCCACTGCACTACAGCCTCGGTGACAGAATGAGACTCCGTCTCAAAAAAAAAGAAAAAAAAATGGTGAGAATGTCTTGGTAGTGTGGAAGGCCTCTCTTAAGCACACACCTGAAAGAAGACGAAAGTCATGTGGATATCTGGGTGAAATGAGGAACCATTAAAGGATTTTAATCAGTGGCGTGCCATATTTTTTAAAAGTTTACTCTAATTATTTTATGGCACCAGGATCTTAAAGAGAGGGAATGGTTTCCAATTCTGCATTTCTTTAAACTGTATCCATTCATCAAACACTTAGAGTGCCTTCTGTGTCAGGCAGTGGGGTCCATGTTGAGTCAACAAGCCAGACACAGTCCCTCCCGTTAAGGAGCTTTCAGTCTAGTGAGGACAGTTGCAGCACACACTCACCTTTCACAGCCTCAGCGCTGAGCTGTTCCACTCTCCCGAACTTGCAGTCCCTTTACTGCTAGTCTTTCCAATATTGCATTGCTGCTTTCTCCCACTTGTCTTTCTTACTGCACTTCAGACTGGACGTCCAGTGGCATTTTCCTGAGCATGGTTTGGTTCCTCTTGACAACAAATTTGAATGTCTACACATTTACACCATTCAGACAACCCTGAGACACTCCTACTTTGTCATTCTTTTCACAAGCAAAGCTCCAGCTCTCTATGTCAAAATAATACAATTTCATCAACTGTCTTCACCATACTTTTAACCACAGTAAAACTTCTGCTTTCATAGAATAATATTGCTCCTAAATTATGAGGCCTATAACAAAAATTTTAACCACTCTCCAAAGGGCTTTGATTCACAAGAGACCTTACTTTCAACCTGTGTGACTTCTTGGATATTTTAGAGAGAGAGGATATAGCATATGTGATTAAAGAAAAAAAAAACACAAAATTTTTTAGAAAATGTATATTTAGCCTTTCTCTCTGTGGTAGCCAATTACTTTAGTAGACCTAATTGATTCTCGTACCTTTCAGAATTCCTACCCTTGCGTAGTCCCCTTCCACATCGACTGGACTTGGCTAAGTGACTGGCTTTTGCCAATGGCACATTAACAAGCACAATGCAAGCAGAGCCTTAATAAATGCTTACACATCGTGGCCTATCCTCTTGGGGTGCGCTGTTCAAAGGATCCAGCTGCCATGCTGTAAGCCCAACTTAGCCACATGAAAGAGAACTGAGGTCCCAGCAGAGCTCCCAGCCAGTAACAGCCAGTATATGACTGACCCAGCTTGGAAGTGGGTCCTCCAGCCCTAGGGAAGCCACCCTAGCAGTTGCTACACAGAACAGAGATGTACTATCCAGGCTAAGCCCTGCCCCAACTGCGGAATTCTGAGCAAATAAATGATTGTTACCTTAAGTCACCAATTTTGAGGGCAGCTTGCTAAATAGCATTAGATAACCAGAACACTCCCTTTTTAAAAAAGGGTGAGGGCACTATTCCTACCATGTTCTGGAAGTCATAAGACTGTCTGAAATCTGGGTCAAGGCTCAACTTCCTAACAGAAGAGTTGCCTTATATACTTGTGTAAATGTTAGTTTAATGCCTGTGCCCCACTCATCTGTAAGCCCCATGAGAAAAGGGATTGTGCCTGTCACGGTCAACATTGTCTTACTGACCTAGAAAAGACCCTGACATATAGTAGGTACTCAATCAATATTTTAGTAAATCAATGTAATGTTGATTTACTAGGTCTACTATTTCCTCTGTTTGAATAGGATAGTGATTTCTATGACCATTATTATTATTAGGAAACATTTACATGTTTATTTACATGTAGATACTCTTCTGCACACTTCGTACATGTTAACTCATTTACTCTTCACAATAACTCTATGAGCTAGATACTATTATGATCCAATTTTACAAATAAGGAAATTGAGGCACAGAAAAAATAAGGAACTTGTTTGTGGTGGGGCCAGGATTCAGTTTCCAGAATTCATATTGTTAGCTACTACAGTGCCTTTCCCAGTTTCCTGTCCTAGATCTGACAGTGCCATTGCTGTTGAAGAAAAAAAAAGGTAAAGTTACACAACAGAAGATGAACAGTTATCTTCATCACAACTTCTTCACAATGAAGACATCATCATGACTAGGCAGGTAGAAAGCTGCTCATGGGACCAAGATCCTGCTTCAAAATGCCTTTTCAATGTGACTGATAACAGGGAGATGAAAGTCAGTAATGACAGGTTGGGGCAACCACCAGGAAGAAGGACTTTTACATCAGGCCTCACCCCTAGGGCTCTAACTCTGGCAGCTAAAAATAACAACTCCAACCTATGCACTCAACCCAACCCCAATCTCCCAAGAGGAGTGGAAAGAGCCCCAGTCGGTAGCTGCTAATTTAGTGCAGAGTCCCTTTTAATGCTGGTACTACTGTGGCCTGTGTCTAGGTCTTCCCAATGCTCAGCACAGAAACTAATGGCAAAGGTCTACCCTGGCACCATTACCAGCCCTGCCTCTGCTCCGAGGGACAACCTGGATGTAGGATTCTAAGCCAATAGCACTCATAAGTTTACCTGAGGAGTGACCTCTCAGTGTGGTAAGTACAGGACTTTCTTGACGCACCACCACTAGCCACCATCAGCAAGTATGTACAAACACCCCTGGCCTCACTCCCATATTTGAAGATGATGAGGGAAATTTAACACAAAAATATCTAAAGGGCACTTTATTAGAAATCATGGTAGGTGGTAGAAAATGGCAGTTTAACCCAACAGTAGAAAAAATATTCCACAGCTGTACCACTTAACAGCTTAACAAAAGTATGCCTAGCTAGGGAGCAGGACATCCTTAACAAAAGTATGCCTAGCTGGGGAGCTACAGTTCTTAATAAAAGGATGCATAGCTGGGGAGCAGAACACCAGGTCTTGGTAATCAGGGGAGTCGCCCTAGAGGGAGTCCTTAAACTGGGTCTTGTCCATTAGACATTCACTCAACAAACACTTCTTGACACGTGCTATATGCCAATTACTAAACTAGGTGCTGGAGATAAAACATTGTTAAGCCATGATCACCAAGACAGTCACCCTAGAAGCACTGCTGTAGCTCAGCAAATTGCCCTTTGTTGTGCTTCCATCAGAGGCATCCCTCTGCACTGGTCACCCAGTCAGGGATACTGTCAAGGACACTGCTCCTCACATAACACAATGTGCTCTTTATAAGCATCCCTGGGAGACATTCCAATCTGATCTCCATTCCAGGAATAGTTTTACCTCTCCAGAGTACTGGATTTATGTTTTATCTTCAGATATCATGAATTGTGGGACCAATGAGGTTGTCAGCTTAGAGACAAATTCATGGCCCAGCTGCAGCAAATGTGAAGGTCATTCTTCTGTGCATTTTAGCTTTGTCTCTGGTTCCATTTTGTTACTACCCATGTTTTTACTTTCTTCGTTCTCCACACTTTTAATGTATGGCATCTTGGGGTCTATTATCTCTGTTTATTTGTTGTATCCTTAGAAGTGGCTGTGAACCCTTCTGGAAGAAAGCATTGCCTTCCATGTTTATAATACAGTATACATATTTGCATAAATGCTATGATGGAGGTGTGCACACTGGGTGATGTGGGAACACAAATAATAATGCCTTATTAATTATCAAAGGCATTAGAGAAGATCCTGCATAAGGGTCACTGCTTGAGTTGTATTTTCTTTTCTTTTTTTTTGAGATGGAGCCTCACGTGATTGCCCAGGCTGGAATGCAATGATGCAATCTCAGCTCACTGAACCTCCACCTCCTGGGTTCAAGTGATTCTCCTGCCTCAGCCTCCCAAGTAGCTGGGATTACAGCCACATACCACCATGCCCAGCTAATTTTTGTATTTTTAGTAGAGACAGGATTTCACCATGTTGGCCAGGCTGGTCTTGAACTCCTGACCTCATGATCTGCCTGCCTCAGCCTCCCAAAGTGCTGGGATTATAGGTGTGAGCCACCACGCCCAGCCTGTATTTTCTTTTGTTCTGTATTTTGTTGAGGATGTCACAACACACCAATCTTCAAACAAGTTTGCTGCCACATGCATGCAAGAAAACTTTTTTAATCTTACAGAGTAGATTTTGGTGTTATATCATGGGCTTACAGGACACCACTGAAGTTGTTTGTAATTAATCAAAGCTATTTCCATGATAGTTTCATCAGTTTTTTTCTGACAAGATTATGGGGCAAAACAATTCACATCTGCATCTGAATTTTTGTGCAGGGAAGGAAATTCAGATGAAATATCAAACAAGTTAGAATACATTTGACAACAAAGTGAGGTGAAGAATTAATTATCTAGAAGATGGATATACACAAAATGTTATCAACAGAATTTTTTAAATAAATGATGCCAAATGGGATTTAGGAGTTTGTATTATTTAGACCAAAAGTCTGAGATTTTGAAGGGCTATTACAAGTCATTTTGTTTAGTCTTATATCTGTGCAGCAGTATTCTTCCTGAATTCTTTCCACTTTTCAGGTATATTCCCAACCTTGGAGTTTCCCGTGATGGTGTGATTGCCTATGTAAGAACAGGGTGAAAGTACTGTTGCTGACACAACATCTGAAGAATGCTGAACCAGCAGATAATCTCTCAATGCACTCAATTTTAGCTCCTTTTTTTCTTAAGTGTTTTAGCCATGTAAAAATTCATTTCAACAAACAGCACACAGAAGATCTCAAGAAATAGGTCAGGATCTCGTAAATGAAACATTCCAGTTTACAAAAAAGACAGCAATAAACATGTTTACTGCACATCCTTTCACTCTTCAGTAGTATAAAACATTACAACCATCTTCCTTTAGGTTTAAAAAAATAAAGGAAAGAAAAAGTAAACCAAATGTACCTCATGACTTCTTTCGGCTCTCTACCAGGCCTGGACTTTAAAGACAACACTATTTTGTCTCTGTATTGAGGAAAATTGTAGACTTTTAACTTAGAGTGACTAAATAGAATGCATTACTCTCCCCCCATTTTTTCAGAATTAAAAAAAAAACATAAAAACAAAACTATCTAAAAAGTACTGCTAAGAGGAAAGTCTACTCTGAGCTCAGCAATTAGGCACTCTGATGTTTGTTAGAGGAGGGCAGCCCAGGCAGACAGAAAAATCACTGGACTGTGTAGTACTGGGCTGGATGTTTTAAGAAGGCAGGCACCATCTCCGCTTTTCACAACTATATGCCCAGTACCTGGCACAAATTCTGGCACAAAGCGTATTCATTCACAATTTATTGAGTACCAACTCTGTACCAGGCAGTGTTCTAGATGCTTAGGATATATTATAAAACAAAACAGACAAAAATTTCTGTCCAAAAGGAAAACTGTTCCTCTATTCATAATACTTTGGACCAAATGTCAAGGGTGGAGGGGCTTCAAACTAAGCAATTCTCTAATTCTCTGCAGACACCAACTGGGTGTCCTACAATTTAATTCAATCCTGACACTAATTATCCAACATTATTGCATATCCCACAGGTTAAGGGCTCAGTCTCACAAGACTGCCCCCAACTTGAGATACCAACAGCAAGTCCAGGGTCTCCTGTACTTCTGATAGACTGGCTATGAATGGGGGGTGTCTTCATGTATTTGAGCTGTTATAACAGGCCATTAACTGGGGAGCTTACAAACACCAAAACTTATTTCTCAGTTGTATAAGCTGCAAAGTCCAGGATCAAAGCACCAGATGAATGGGTGTCTGGTGAGGGCCTCTTCCCTGGTTTGTAGACAGAGCTGTGTCCTCACGTGGCAGAAGGGACTCACAAGCTCTCCTGGGTTTCTTTTATAAGGCCAGTAATCCCATGACGTAGTCACTTCCCAAAGGTCCCATCTCTGAATATCAACTTGGGGATTTCGATTTTATGAAGTCCAATAGGATACGAACATTCAGACCACAGCACAGAGATTCCCACAACCGCCTCCTTAGGTTCAATAACTTGCTAGAACAGCTCACAGAACTTAGAAATAACCTTTACATTTCTCAGTTTGGGGAAGGGATATGGACCTTCAAAAGGCCCTCTCCAGGAGCTCAATCCTTCCAACACCAACCTGGAAGCTCTCCAAACCCCTTTGGTTAGGGTTTTTTAAAATTGAGGCTTCATTATGTAAGCATGATTGATTAAATCATTGCCCAATGGTAATCTCCTGCCCCTCTCTCCTCCCTGGAGGTCATGGCTTGAGGCTGAAAGTCCCAACCCTCCAATCACATGGTTACTTCCCGTAGCAACCAGCGCCCCCCTTCCGCCCTCCCCACCATTCTTTTGAGGCTCTCCAAAAGTCACTTCATTAATATAAACTCAGATGTGACTGAAAGGGGTTTGTTATGAATAACAAGACACCACTTTCATCATTTAGGAAATGTCAAGGGTTTTAGGACCTCTGGCCAGGAGTCACAAATGAAAACCAAAATTTTATTTTTCATTTAATTTTTTTTTTTTGAGATAAAGTCTCGCTCTGTCACCCAGGCTGGAGTGCAGTGGCACGATCTCGGCTCACTACAACCTCCGCCTGCTGGGTTTACGTGATTCTCCTGCCTCAGTCTCCTGAGTAGCTGGGACTACAGGCACGTGCCACTTCATTTTGGCTAATTTTTGTATTTTTGGTAAAGATGAGGTTTCGCCATCTCTACTAAGATGGGAGGCCAAGGCGGGCGGATCACCTGAGGTCAGGAGTTCGAGACCAGCCTGACCAACATGGTGAAACCCCATCTCTACTAAAAATACAAAAATTGGCCAGATGTGGTGGCAGGTGCCTGTAATCCCAGCTACGTGGGAGGCTGAGGCAGGAAAATCGCTTGAACCCAGGAGGCAGAGGTCGCAGTGAGCCGAGATTGCGCCATTGCACTCCAGCCTGGGGGACAAGAGCAAGACTTCGTCTCAAAAAAAAAAAAAAAGGAAAAGAAAAAAGACACATACTTGCCCGGGCACTGTGGCTCACGCCTATAATCCCAGCACTCTGGCAGGCCGAGGTGGGTGGATCACGAGGTCAGGAGCTCGAGACCAGCCTGGCCAACATAGTGAAACCCTATCTCTACTAAAAATACAAAAAATTAGCCAGGCGTGGTGGCAGACACCTGTAATCCCAGCTACTGGGGAGGCTGAGGCAGGAGAATCACTGGAACCTGGGAGGCAGAGGTTGCAGTGAGCCGAGATTACACCACTGCACTCCAGCCTGGGCGACAGTGCAAGACTCTGTCTCAAAAAAAAAAAAAAAAAAGTATGTACTCCTCAAAACTGTCAAGGTCCTTAAAAATAAGTGAAGTCTGAGAAACTGTCACAGTCAAGAAGAGACTAAGGAGACATGACAACTCAAAGTAATGTGGTGTCCTGGGTGGGATCCTGGAACAGAAAAGGGAAAAACTAAGGAAACCCAAATAAAGAACGAACTTTAGTTAATAATAATGTATTAACGTTGATTAATTAGTTGTGGGAACTGTACCATTTTAACGTAAATTTTCACAATAGGGAAGACGGAATGCTGGATAATGGGAACTCTGCACTACCCTGACAACTTTTCTGCAAATCTAAAACTACTCTTAAATAAAAAGTTTAGTCTAAAAAAAATGAGGGGTGGCGAGTGGGGGTAGGAATGAAGGAGAGTTCATAAAGACTAAAATTGTATATAGAGAGGTAAGAGAAGAACTAGAACAAATTGGTGCTACTCAAAAAATAAATAAATAAATAAAAATCTGGCCCTAGTTAATTAAAAACTAAATATTCCAAGAAATTTAAATTTATACAAACATAAAAAACAGCATTTTAGTTAGGATTTACTTTCCACTTTGTGCTGATAAAATTTTTTTTTTTTTGTAATAGTAGCTCAGTTTTATTTTCTGTGTAACAAACATTTAAGAACCAGATAAAACAAGGGGCCCCTGAGTATCCTAAGGCCAGTACAGGCCGACCATGGGGCCCTTCCAGGAAAGTAGCAACTATGGGAATTCCCTGCCCTAGGGAAGAATGGATGCACTGCCTAGGAGGAGACGCAAGGTTAGACCTCGCCCCATTTTGCCAGACCAGGCTTAGCGGGAAATGGGGGGCCCAAAGTGCTGCATGGTGTGCACCACCAGAGAAAGATGGTCGAGAAAGTTGATAATGGAAATTCGGAGCAGGCGACAGTCTTCAGCTTCCCAGCGGACGGCCAAGATCCTGCCGCTCACTGCGAGATTCTTCCCAACCACCCTTTGGTGGGGCTCAGCATGTGGAGCCAGGGACCCACGGGCAATTTCCGCCTCTAAGGAGGTCGGGAAAGGCACGCTAAGGGTGAATACGTGTGGCCGCATTCCTGGCCCCCTGGCCACAGACGTGGCGTCTCTGCCAGGACCTGAGGCGTGAGGTGGGGGAGCTCCGCCGGCTGGAGCTGCCGCTGTGTCCGCGCCACCGGGGCAGCTGTGGTCACCCTGGCTATCCCCGCAGTTGGTGCTTCCGCCTGCGTCTGCATCCGCGTCCCACATGACCCGCCGCCGCCGCTCCGACTCCTTTTCTTTTTAAATTAAAGAAAAAAGTATAGCTGTAGTTCTACTCACTCAAACCTGGACTCACCTTTTCCTTCACCCAATTTTGCTCCTACCCTGGCCTCTTCCTCCTCTTCCTCCTTCCAGGCTCCCTATCCCAGGAAGGGCATCTCCAACCATCCTGTTGCTCAAGCCAGAAAGCTGGAAGTCATTCCTCCTCCTCCCCACCTATGTATCGTCACCACGACTCCACCCGAAGACTTTATATGTTTTTATATTTGTATTTATTTTTCTCCCTCTCCATTTCTTCTATTTAGGCCTCATCACTTCTGATCTGATTGCTCACCATAAAAACCTGCTAAGAATCCAACCTTCATATTAGCACCCAAGTGATTATTGTGAAATGTAATCAAATCGGCTGTAAAACAAGGGTTACTGTAAGGATTACAATATGGCAACATTTGTAGTGTTTAGCGCAGCACCTGACAGGTCCTCACAAAAGAGAGAAAAGATGAGGAAAGAGAAAAGAAACAAAAAGTCAGCTGTTACAGGTTATATCACCCCATCCCTAAAATTCCCCAGTGTCTCTCAAGAGCCTTCAAAATAAAATTCAAACTTTTTAGCATAATGCCCAAGCCCTTATTATTTGGCTCCTGCCACGCCTCCAGCCATCTCCAGCTACCTCTATGAACACTTATGGCCATGTGGTTATTGAAAGTTATTGGCCAGGCATGGTGGCTCACGCCTGTAATTCCAGCACTTTGGGAGGCCGAGGCAGGCGGATCACCTGAGGTTGGGAGTTCAAGACTAGCCTGGCCAACACGGAGAAACTCTGTTTCTACTAAAAAATACAAAATCAGCCAGGCGTGGTGGTGCATGCCTGTAATCCCAGCTACTCAGGAGGCTGAGGCAGGAGAATCACTTGAATCCGAGAGGCGGAGGTTGCAGTGAGCCAAGATGGCTCCATTGCACTCCAGCCTGGGCAAAAAGAGAGAAACTCCATCTCCAAAAAAAAAAAAGAAAGTATGAAGTATCCCACTGAAAAAAAATATAATGGTAAGAAAAGAAGCCATCCGTGACAGCAACAATAAAAAATGCCTAGTAACACATTTAAGAAGAAATGATGAGGACCTAGTTAAAAAAATGAAGAAAGTAAATATACAGTTATATGTTCATAAGTAGGAAGATTCAACATTTTAAACATGTTAATTCTCTTCAAACTGATACATAAAATCACTGTAATCACAATAAAACTCACAATGGGATTTGGGGGGATTCGGCCAGAAATATTCCCAAGTTCCTCTGGAAGAATAAACATACTCAAAAAATGCAAGGAATATTCTAAAAAGCAAGAACAATGAAGGGAAGTAGTACCGTGTATTTCAGTGGAAATTTAGTATACATTAAAAGTGGTGGCCAGCTGTGGTGGCTCACTCCTGTAATACCAGCACTTTGGGAGGCCAAGGCAGGAGAACTGCTTGAGCCCAGGAGTTCAAGAACAGCCTGGGCAACATAGGAAGACTCTGTCTCTACACACACACACACAAAAGTTGGGGGGCACATTTCATATTAGTCAGGAAAAATAAGATTAGTATTAGACAAACTAGCTTGCCATCTGGAGAAAAATAAAGATCAGTTACTTACAAATAATCCTCAGTCCTTACAGCAAAATAACTTCTAGATGGAATAAAAAACGTAAGTTTAAAATAGAACAATGATTCCAGATGCAATGGCAGGTGTCTGTAGTCCCAAGTACTGAAGAGGCTGAGGCAGGAGAATCACTTGAGCCTAGGAGTTCGAGTCCAGCCTGGGCAACACATCAAGGCTGTTAATTAAAAACAAACAAAAAAGGAAACAATGAAAGTACTAGACGTAACCTGTAAACCTGGGACAATAGATTTATATCTATAATGCTAGACTGGTGAAGGGGAAGGTGGAGAGAAGAAAAAGGCCAAAAAGGAAGAGTCACAACTTACCTACATAAAAATTAAAATCTTTATATGGCCCAAAAATATATATATATACATACTAAGTAAAAAGCTAACAATATACTAAAGAAAATAATTGTAACACATGACAGACTAATATCTATCCCTAAAAGTGCTACTATTAAAATAGTGGTATTACACCACAGAAAAATGGTAAAATAATATGAACAGTTGACAGGAGAGTCAGTAAACATTTAAAACATGGTTAAACTTACTAATAAAGAAACTCGAAACAATAAAATATCACTTTTTATCTTCAAGTTTAGCAAAGATTTTCACAACAAAAGGTAGAATCCCTCATACTGGCAAGGCCTACTCACACATTGCTGGAAGCAGTTACAAACCAATAGGGAAACTTATTTATTACAATTTTAAATCTGCATTCATGTTGACTCAGCAATTTCAATTCTAGCTGTCCATCCAACAGAAATACTTGCATGAGTACTCAAAGCTGTATTTGCTAATTTCTCTGCAGCAGTTTGTAAAACACTGGAAATTGCTGAAATGTTCATCAGCAGGGGAATTATGGTGCCTGCATACTATGCCATTAAAAATAACAAGGTAGATTAATAATCCTAACATAGTAAGATGACAAAGTGAAAAGGGCAAGTTGTAAAAAGCTTGTGTGATCCCATTTCCATACAAACGAAGACCATACACAAAGTTATTGCTAGTTTTTTTTATTTTACATAAGAATGCTTCTTAAAACTGTTAACTTTTTTGTTAGTTTCGTTTTTAGACAGGGTATTGCCCTGTCGCCCAGGCTGAGGTGCAGCGGTGCAATCACCACTCACTGCAGCCTTGACCTCCCAGGTCCATCTTCCTGCCTCAGCCTCCCAAGTAGCTGGGAGTACAGTCCCACACCACCACACTAACTCTAATTTTTGTAGAAACGAGGTCTTACTATGTTGCCCAGGCTGATCTCAAACTCCAGAACTCAAGGGATCCGCCTGCTTAGGCCTCCCAGTGCTGAGATTACAGGCTTGAGCCACCATGCACCCCTCTACTCTTCCTCTATTAGCATTTAACACTCAACTGTTTGTTTCTGGTTCCGTATGTTGTGGGCTGCTTGAAGGCAGGGACCATGACTTACGTGATTTTTTTTTTTTTTTCCTGAGACTCAACAGTCTCGCTCTGTCACCAAGGCGGGAGTGTGGTGGCGCCATCTCTGCTCACTGTAACCTCTGCCTCCCAGGTTCAAGCGATTCTCCTGCCACAGCCTCCTGAGTAGGTGGGACTACAGGCACATGCCACCATATCTGGTTAATTTTTTCTATTTTTAGTAGAGAGAGGTTTCACCATGTTGCCCGGGCTGGGCCTAGAACTCCTCATTCCAGGTGATCCGCCCACCTCGGCCTCCCAAAGTGCTGGAATTACAGGCGTGAGCCACGGTTCCCGGCCTGACTTACGTGATTTTTGTATTACAAAGCCCTAGTACACTGCCTGGTAATATCAGACGTTTACTAAGGGTTGGTTTAAACTAAAAATGTTATACCAGAAGTGATACTTGAGAAGGCAACACCTAAGATTGAAAAAAATCAGGTGTCTGTCAGCCAAAGCAAAAGCACACAAAGGTGAAAAGGTGTATATGGGAAACTACAGATAGTTCTGTCACTGGAAAGCAGTTAAAATTAATGAAAGAGGAAAGGCTGAAGAGGCAGCATGAGCATGCTTCCAAGGATAAAGTTCAAAATTCTCAACGTAACATATATACCAACAGACAAAGGCATGCCCTAACTAGCTCTGAAGCCTCACCTCCGGCTATTCTAGCTCTCTTAGCTCTGGATATATCCAATTAGTTCCAATTTCCTAAAAACACTATATTCTTCCAAACCTTAGTATAGCCTTTCCCTGTGCTTTGTCCATTGCTCTTCTCCCATTTTCAAAACTCAGCTCAATTGTCACTTTTCCCAAGGAAACTCTGATCTATCACGTCTAATACGGAGACTCTCCGTACTGACTTCTACCTCATGGTTTCCCTGGCAGTCTGTTGACTTGTTGGCTTCTCACTGAAGTCTAACTGGGGTTTTCAACTCTGCATCTCCAGTTCTGTTTTTGTTTTAAATCGAGACGGGGTTTCACCACGTTGCTGGGGCTGGTACCAAACTTCGAGCTCAAGCAATCAGTCCACGCTTGCGTCCCAAAGTGCTGGGATTACACACGTGAGTCACTGACCCTGGCAAACTCCATCTTTCTTGGTGCTAGATACTGACTTCTCTGTTGTGCCCCTGGATAAAGAAGCGGACCCCAATTCCCATTAAGCCCCCGTGGTACCATTTTAAAGTCCAAGGTCTCACATTGCAGATTGTACATCCAGGTTCACTGACCCGTAAAATTTAAAAGTTAGGTCAAATAATTAAACAAATTGTTTTAGACACTCTTGCTGCTACTCTATAGCCAAACTGGGTGAAAACCTGACCAGAGAGGTCCACGGCCCTCCGTGCATCAAAGACGGTTCAAACGTTTCACTGATTAGCTCAGTCCCACTCTGCGCTCAATCTGCAGGAGTCAGCGAGGTCCAGGACAGATAACATGTGTCTAGGGGCCTGGACTTGCACAAAGAGCTCTAACAACTTCACAATTTGATGAATTAAGCCGCCTTGGACCGCGTGTGAAAAGCAGCAAGACCCAAGGCGTATGCTATTGGTCTGGGGACTAGACCCACCTGCCTCAAGCATTTCTTGCTCAGCGGGTTCCCAGAAAGAGGCGCCCATAGGAGGGTGAGCGGGGGGCAAGACTGTTTCAAGAGCTTTCCCCGTTCACACACAGCTCCCGCTGGATCACTGTACCCGAGCCCTTCCCGCCCTCGCGGGCGGAGGCGGCCACCCCACAGGTTTGGGAACCCTAGGACTTGCACTGCTCCTGAGCCATGCCCCACCAGCCGGAGACTTCCGCATCTCGGGCTTGCTGAGTGGAGAAAACGGCTCCAGAAGATTCCACGAGCGTCGGGAAGCCGGGTTAGCACCAACCCCCACAAGGCCTTTCGGCGCAGCTCCTCCCGACCCGTGCGCCCCCGCGCCGTTGCCCAGGTAACCGCTGGGCGGTGGCAGCGGCCGAGAGGGGCGGGACTTCCGGCGGGTGACGCGCCAGGGTTCGGCTACAAAAGACGACGGCTGCGGCGCGCCGGGCGGAACTTTCCAGAACGCTCGGTGAGAGGCGGAGGAGCGGTAACTGCCCGAGCTGCGCACAGCTCCGCGCTCCTTTCCGCTCCCTTACACACCGGCGTCAGCCCGCACCGGTGAGTTTGAGCCCTCGAGCTTTCCCCAGTCCCCTGGCTGGCGCCATTGGCGCCGGGAAACCGATGGAGCCGCGGTCCGGAGGCCGTTGGCCGCGTGGGCAGGAGCGTTGTCAGTTCCTGGGCCCCCGATTCCCCTTTTGGAGGGCTGGTGCGGTGCCCTGGCAACCCATCCCCGCCACGCACAGCGAATGGGCCCGAGACCTTTCCTAGACCTCCCTCCGTACCCAGCCTGGGATCTCCAAAGAGCTGCTGCCTTCGCCTCTCGGTCCGTGCGCGCCCCCGCGGCCCCCCTCCCCGTCCGTCTCACTGTTGGGGGGCGGGGTGGTTGGCGACCCTGCGCACGCGCACAGAGAACTAGGGGCGAGGGGCTGCGGGGGGAGCCGGGCGGAGGCTGCGGCTTTCGGTTTCTCTTTCTCTGTCTCCCCTCCTCTTCTTTGTTGAGGGCTGGGCTTTCCCCTCCGCCACTTGGGTCCAGGGTGGGAGGGAGAAAGGAAGGAAATCTTAACGGTCGGCGCCAAGTGCAAGGGGAAACCTGGCAGGTAAAGTCTGCCAGCCTGAGGGGCGAGAGGGATTCGGCCGTGAAAGTGGAGAAGCTGTAAGCCGTGGGCGGTGGAGGGTTCGCTGTGTGGAGCCGGTAATCTGTTTTATAAACCTCTCCCCCCACCACTGTGTGCCCAGATGTCTTTTTCTGGAGAGTGTATGGAGTTTATCAGATTTACCAAAGACAGTGATAGTGTAATGACCAGTAGACTGACCATATCAGGGCTGCTTTTGTTACAACTATCACCGCCTCTAGGGGAAACGGAAAGAATCCATATAATAGTTGTGTTATATTAGTATGGAAGCTTTGGTGTGGGAGAATGGGAACCAGGTGCTAGAAGGCGGCTCTCGAATTACTTCCCGGTAATGATTATTAGTTTGTTTTGTCTGTTGGAGTTTATAGCTGAATTATCCCAGGAATTGTTACCTTTTTGGTGAAATTTAGGGAAAGTGGTGTTCTTATAATAGGATTTGGCAGAGATTGTTCGGCCTTAGCTCTCATTTTTATTAATTAAAAACTACCAGTTGAAAGCCGGTTAAAGTTGCATTTTCTTATTTCAAGCAGTAGAAGATGGTGAAAGAAACAACTTACTACGATGTTTTGGGGGTCAAACCCAATGCTACTCAGGAAGAATTGAAAAAGGCTTATAGGAAACTGGCCTTGAAGTACCATCCTGATAAGAATCCAAATGAAGGAGAGAAGGTGAGTAGTATATACTCTTAGACATATCTGAATATGAATAGTTCATTGCCAGATGTATAGTATTTCTGTTATGATCTGAAATCGAGTATCTGATACAGGAATTATGATCACCTCTCGGTCTTTTTAGCTAACATCAAGTGTAATGTAGCTAGGTAACACTTGTTTTTTTTAAAAAAAATTCATTTTTCTTTTCTCAAACAGTTTAAACAGATTTCTCAAGCTTACGAAGTTCTCTCTGATGCAAAGAAAAGGGAATTGTATGACAAAGGAGGAGAACAGGCAATTAAAGAGGGTGGAGCAGGTGGCGGTTTTGGCTCCCCCATGGACATCTTTGATATGTTTTTTGGAGGAGGAGGAAGGATGCAGAGAGAAAGGAGAGGTAAGAATCTAGTCTTTGTGCAGCTAACTAAAGTTAGCTGTTGGTCAGAGCAGATCTTTGAGAAATCGCCCATTTTAAATGTTTGTTTACATGTTGGTATAATGTTGCAAACTGACCACAAACTGCCTCTGATTTATGGTGTCGTGTTTTTTGTTGTTGTTGTTTTGTTTTTTGTTTTTGAGACGGAGTTTCCCTCTTATTGCCCAGGCTGGAGAGCAACGACATGATCTCAGCTCAGGGCAACCACCATTTCCCGGGTTCAAGCGATTCTCCTGCCTCAGCCTCCCAAGTAGCTGGGATTACAGGCATGCGCCACCACACCCGGCTAATTTTGTATTTTTGTAGAGATGGGGTTTCACCATGTTGGTCACGCTGGTCTTGAACTGCCAACCTCAGGTGATCTGCCTGCCTTGGCCTCCCAGAGTGCTGGGATTACAGGTGTGAGCCACCACCCCCGGCCAGTGGTGTCGTTTTTTTTAAAATGACATTTAAAGGACCTAAAAAACTAGCCAATAGAGTGGTAGCAAATGACTGCTTCCAAAAATCTTAGATATTATCAAACAAATTACGAGAACAGAACCGGTGCTGTGGCTCACGCCTGTAATCCCAGCACTTTAGGAGGCCGAGGTGGGTGGATCACGTGAGGTCAGGGTTTGAGACCAGCCTGGCCAAGATGGTGAAACCCCATCTCTACAAAAAATACAAAATTAGCTGGGTGTGGTGGTGGGCGCCTGCAATCCCAACTCCTCTGGAGGCTGAGGCAGGAGAATCGCTTGAACCCTGGAGGCAGAGGTTGCAGTGAACCGAGATCGCGCCACTGCACTCCAGCCTGGGCAACAAGAGTGAATCTCTGTCTCAAAAAAAAAAAAAAAAAATACAAAAATTAGCCAAGTGTGGTGGTGCGTGCCTGTAATCCCAGTTACTCGGGAGACAGGCAGGAGAATCACTTGAACCCGGGAGGTGGAGGTTGCAGTGAGCTGATGTCGCACCATTGCACTCCAGCCTGGGCGACACAGCGAAACTCCGTCTCAAAAAAACAAAAAAGGAGAAAGTATATAGCAATATAATTTTCCAAGTCCTTTTTACAGAACTTATTTGGTGTTCCCTCACTCCCCAAAGGAATTCGATGGTGGTAGGTACAGTGGCCTTTTTCATATGAGAGTAAGTTAAAGTTCAGAAACGTAAAACGTCTTCAAGCTCATATAGCAAACCAACAGAGCCAGGGCTGAAAACTGGTTCGTTGCCTGCCACCTATCTAATGTTGCTTTAGCTTTATTGTGTCAAAATTATGTATTTAATATATTTATCAGGAAAGTGGCCTATGGGCTCTAGAAATACTGCTCATAGGAATAAAGTGTTTAAGTCAAGAGAAATTAGTCTCACTTTATTACCAGTATAGTGAATACAAACAAGGGCTGATGAGCAGAACCAGTTTTAGAATGAATGGCCAAGCCATTAAGTTTCACTTTGAGCTTCTAAGATATTTAAACTCCTTAAAAAGAAAGTCCATAATCCAAATCACTTGCTTAGTAAATTGGTAGAATTTGTCCACAAAAAAGTAGTGGTGGTTTTTCACTTACCTTACAAAGAACTGACCTGCAGGTTAACATTGGCAAGCTAATTTATGTGGCTTTAGATCATATTGAGAGGTTATTTTTGGGGAAATGTGCTTCCCCAAGCTCTAGAAGCTTTATTTTTCCTTCCTTATATTCTCAACACTGTACAAAATAAGGGCAGCTAGATTTTAGCGTGCCAAAACTAAAGGTGGAGCTATAAGCAGAAGGACATAATTAATGGTATTTCATGCTTGATTAGAAAGTAAAAATGTTCATTAGGCATGAACAGAAACGAGTTTGAGAACTTTTTTCAGTTGGTGGAAAGGCAATAATATTGTGAATAAGTCCTTGTGGAAGGATCACTAGCTAGGAACTTACTAACTTTATTAGCAGGTGACTTCATATTTCTAACCTCCGTGTCCTTATGAGATCTTGACCTTCCATTTCCCATTCTGATTTAAGTGAAGTAAGGCACTCCTTAGGAGCCACTGGCCATGTGTGGCTCCATTAATTTAAGAAAAAAACAAAACTACAGTTTCTTAGTCTAAAGAAAGCACATGTGATTCGTGGCTGCTGTGTTGGATAGAACAGATATGAAACGTTTATCACTGCAGAAAGTTCTGTTGGGCAATGCTAGTATAAAAGGTATGAGAAATTTGGCCTTTAAAACAACCAGTGCTGGCCCAGCAGTAAATGGGCTGTTTTCTACTAAATCAGGAAGAAGTAGAAATTGATACTCTTCTGTGGTGACTCAATAAATGCATCAACTTCCCTGGCCAATCTTGATTAATGAGAATTTACTGTGCTACAGAATTTTTGGATGAAGTAATTGGTCACGTTGCTCAATACGGTACGAAGTGAAAGCTTCAAAGAATATATTGTGACAGAAATGAATGTTTGGATTATTGTGAAATGTGCCCTTTTAAATAACGTTGGTTTTTCTCAAGTGACTTTGAGGTTAATGTTTCTGCTTACCATATTTCCAAGATGGTCATGTCTATGCTCTTAGGCAAATATTTAATTTCTGACCTGATTTTCTCTCATCTGTGATTACATCACAGTTTGAGGAGATTCTGTGTATATAGTAGGTAGTCAACAGATGTACCCTGTGAGGCTCATCTTTTATTATCCTTTCACATTCTTTATAGTGCCTTTAGCACAAATAAGTAAGATTCAACATCAAACAGATTTGTAATGAGAAATACTTTGTTTTAGGCAAAAATGTTGTACATCAGCTCTCAGTAACCCTAGAAGACTTATATAATGGTGCAACAAGAAAACTGGCTCTGCAAAAGAATGTGATTTGTGACAAATGTGAAGGTATGGGTTTTTTTTGTTTCGTTTTTTGTTTTTTTAGACGTCTTTAATATGACACCTGAAAATGGAGCTAAGACTTCCTGGATACGTAAATTTGACTCACGTACACTAGGTAGATTTTGGGGGAGGGGAGGGCTGATATAAAGAAAACCGACTGAAAACCTGCCACCTAAAGAAATAACAGCACTATTTTCTGTGTATATTTTAAATATAATTGGGATCAAGCTAGCTTGGTATCTTTTTTGTAATAAGTAAAAGTTATTTACTGGAAATGAAGTATGTTCTAATGAGAATAAAACTAATTAAAATGATTTCATCAGTTACATATTCAGAGGGTAGCATTCTATCAGACTTTGAAAATATTAAAAGTACAGCATTTAGGAATTGTCTTCTTAAAACATTTACTACTGTATACACTAATTCATACGTTATTCAATTTTCTTTTTACATTTAGGTAGAGGAGGTAAGAAAGGAGCAGTAGAGTGCTGTCCCAATTGCCGAGGTACTGGAATGCAAATAAGAATTCATCAGATAGGACCTGGAATGGTTCAGCAAATTCAGTCTGTGTGCATGGAGTGCCAGGGCCATGGGGAGCGGATCAGTCCTAAAGATAGATGTAAAAGCTGCAACGGAAGGAAGATAGTTCGAGAG
The DNA here is from genome assembly GCF_003255815.1 of Theropithecus gelada. Classification (NCBI taxonomy): domain Eukaryota; kingdom Metazoa; phylum Chordata; class Mammalia; order Primates; family Cercopithecidae; genus Theropithecus; species Theropithecus gelada. Next base: position 48,926,347 of record NC_037683.1, on the reverse strand, counting down.
AAGAAGATTCTAGAAGTTCATATTGACAAAGGTGAGTTCTGAGCTACTTATTCTGAAGTCTTGAATGCTGTGGCAGATTTATTATTAACATTTTATAGTTTAAAAACCATTCTTGGCCGGGCACGGTGGCTCAAGCCTGTAATCCCAGCACTTTGGGAGGCTGAGACGGGCAGATCACGAGGTCAGGAGATTGAGACCATCCTGGCTAACACGGTGAAACCCCGTCTCTACAAAAAAAAAAAAAGAAAAAACTAGCCGGGCGAGGTGGCGGGCGCCTGTAGTCCCAGCTACTCGGGAGGCTGAGGCAAGAGAATGGCGTAAACCTGGGAGGCGGAGCTTGCAGTGAGCTGAGATCCGGCCACTGCACTCCAGCCTGGGCGACAGAGCGAGACTCCATCTCAAAAAAAAAACCATTCTTAGTTAGGTTATATATGATCCTATCACTCAGAAATAGATCTTAGCAGCATAATATATAATGTTTTTCCATCCAGACATAATTTTGCATATTGGTATATTACTAATAGAAAATAAGGAATCTCCTCATGTAATATAAACAGGATCATCTTTTGAAATCAGTGGTCCTGTAAATGATTGAATAGTGTTCCAAACTTAATTCTCTGCTGTTAAACCATAGTTCTTCCATCTTTTAAAAAATTAGAATGAAGTTATTTGAACACATTCCTAATTAAGAGTTATTAGATCAAGGGATAGGCATATTTTTAAGGATTTGAGAAGGGAGTTAGGTGAAGAATTGGGTCTCATTAAAATTCATGGGTTTTTTTGTTTTTTCTGAGACAGAGTTTTGCGCTCATTTCCCAGGCTGGAATGTGCAATGGCACGATCTCAGCTCATTGCAACATCTGCCTCTCAGGTTCAAGCAATTATTCTGCCTCAGTCTACCAAGTAGTTGGGATTACAGGCACCCAGCACCACGCCTGGCTAATGTTTTGTATTTTTAGTAGAGACAGGGTTTCACCATGTTGGCCAGGCTGATCTCGGACACCTGACCTTAGGTGATCACCTGCCTCGGCTTTCCAAAGTGCTAGAATTACAGGCATGAGCTACCACACCCGGCGTCATGTTTATTTTTTAAACTAATGGACATGTTTTCTGTTCTTTGTTTTTTTTCCTGAGATAGTCTTGCTCTGTTGCCCAGGCTTGAGTGCAGTGATGCCATCTTGGCTCACTCTAACCTCCCCTCCCAGGTTCAAGCGATTCTCCTACCTCAACCTCCCAGGTAGCTGGGACTACAGGTGTGTGCCACCATACCTGACCTGGACTTGTTTAAATAAACGTATTGGCCCACTTAATTGGCTTACTTGCCCATCTGTTGTATTTAAATGCTCCGTTAATTGATTTGAAAGAATTTAGACTACTTTTCCTTTTTTTTAGACTTGACACTTCTCTACCTGTTGGGCTCCAGATTTAGAAATAAACATATAACCTTTTTTTTTGGCGGGGGGGGGGGAGGGATTTGATTTGTCAGTTTTTAAATTTTACTCTCGTCAACTTACAAAAACCTTTTAAAATGTATTATGGCAGTACATTGCAGAAATTTTAAGAAATGTATGTAACCCCAGAAGGAAACTTAAATCAACATTATGGTAATCTCTTTTCAGATTTTGCTGTTTTTAAATGGGTCTACTATTATACTGTACTATGGTATGATACCAATCTGGAACTGTTAATATACAAATCTACATTAACATAAGTGGCTGCAATAGGATTCTATCATGTGACTCATTATACTGGCCTCTCTGACCCCCAGGGTTTTCCACCCAAGAATGTAGTACATTGAAAGGTAAAAATAAGTTTTCTTGGCCAGTTGTTGAACTTAATGTGTTTCCCGCTTAGTGGGCCCATGCCTGGGGTTTATACTTTGAGGTGTTCTTGATACCAGTAGCTTATAGAGTAAGTGTTAACGTTGTTGATAGGTTCTTGGAAACTGAGACTTCTAGCAGAATGATCTCGAATAATGTCATGCAGGTCCTCAAATAATGTCATGTCACTGTAACACAGCCGAGGGGGAAAGAACCTATCAACAGTGAACTCTAAGTGAGAACTTGAAATTAATGCCCTCAGCAAGTGAAGGCATTTGTGCTATGCCTACCCTTGCTCTTCATTCAGGAAAACCTAGCTGAGTTTGCTTCCCTAGCATAACAAGTTATTTTGCCTCAATACACGATTAAAGACAGATTGTTTAATTTTGTCAGTGTATGATAATGATAGTGGTTTTAAGTCCTTATTTAAGAGGGACATACTGAAGTATTTGTGGGTTAATGGATGTGGTTGGAGTTTACTTGAAAGTATATGTGGGGGCCATGGGTAGGGGTATAATACATGAAATATTAGTCATGAGTTAGAAACTGCTGAAGCTAAATTGGATGGATATGTAGGAATTCATTGTACTGTTGGCTCTTTTTATACAGGATTAATATTTTCCATACTAAAAGGGGAAACACGATTGCTCTGTTAGGTAACCAGAGTGATCTTGGGAAATAATCAGGAGATAACTGCTTCAGTGTAACACTCTACAAACACAGGTTTTCTTACATGAGTTACGTTGTAAGAGTTGTTGTCCAAACCCTTACTGAACTAAAATATGTGGGTCAGAGGTGAGGGGTAGGGAAGTCTCAGTAAAAAAAAAAAAAAAAACAAAAAAACATGTTTAAGAATTTTTTGCCCTGTTAGAAAATACTCCTCTCCCTGTGTTTTATGGACCACATAGGCTAAGGGAGGGTCTAGTGCTGATTGTTTTGTTTGCTTGTTTTAATTTAAATGACACAAGGGCTCGAACTCCTGTGCTCCAGGGTGCTGTCCTCAGGGTATCCTCCTGACTCTGCCTCCCAAAATGTAGTTACCCTTTTTTTTAAGGGGACTATACTGAATAGTTCTTAAAAAATACGGATTTTCAGGCACGGGCTCAGGTCTGTAATCGTAACACTATAGGTGGCTGAGACAGGAGGATCCCTTGAGGCCTACAGTAGTTCAAGACTAGCCTGAGCGACATGAGAACCCCTGTCTCTAAAAAAAAAAATTTTTTTAAGCTGGTCCCCAGCTACTCGGGAGGCTGAGGTGGGAGGATCACTTGAGCCCAGGAGATGGAGGCTGCAGTGAGCCATGTTTGTGCCACTGCACTCCAGCCTAGACAACAGAACAGAGCAAGATCCTATCTCAAGAAAAGATAGATTTAAAATTTTTTGTTTTATATATAAATACTACAATAGAGAGAAGGGTCTTGATTTACATTGCTGTTAGACTTAATAGAAGTAATTTGGTGTGTTATGAAATTGAAATAGTTAACATTTTTTGGTTATAACCAGTGTTTGCCAGTCATGGTTTAGTACCAGCATATACCTGTTTAGTTAATACTCTCAACATTGCTAATGAGGTGTAGGTGTCTGTGGGAAAGTTGAAACTTGGAAAGGATATGCACCTTCCCCAGGGTAATCCAGCCAGTGAATAGCAGCTCTGAGATTTGAAGGCTGGTCTCTTTGCCTCTAGAGTTTGTGTTCTCCACTGTGATATCTTTTTTCAGAAGCAAATTGGACTGAACTACTTAAGTGGGCTTTCTTAGTCATTTCTGTGATTTTTACACATAAACATTTATGTATACATTGTATGATTCTGACCTTAGTTGGATATTTAATAAGAGTATAAAACTAATGTTTTTAGGCATGAAAGATGGCCAGAAGATAACATTCCATGGTGAAGGAGACCAAGAACCAGGACTGGAGCCAGGCGATATTATCATTGTGTTAGATCAGAAGGACCATGCTGTTTTTACTCGGTAAAGACTTTTATCAACCACTCAAACTGATGTCTTACATATTTGGGTTGTTGGTTTTGGGGTTTTTTTTAATTTGTTTTTTTTAAAGTGTTTTCCATTACTTTTGAAACCTATTTCCTGGAAAAAGATTGTTAACCATTGTTTGGATCGTAACAAGTTGAATACATAGGATAAGATGTTTAGCTTTTTGTCTCTAAGTATGGAACGTTGAAAATGTGTTTCAATTAGATGTTTTGTGTGAACCTAAATAGCAGATGGCTGGGGAAGACATCCCTGGACAAAAATTTGCCCTCAATCTTTGTAAAACAATTTAAGTGCCTTAAAACACCAGTTTTCAATCCCAAGTTTGTGATAAAGTTGAATTGCTTTTAATTGTAAATACCCAAAAGCATCTCTGTAGGAAACTTAAATTGGAACAATACTAAGTATAAATTCAGGTCTACCATTTTGAACTAAATAATGAGTATGATGAACACTGAAGCACAAGAAAAATTGATGATTAAACAGCACATGTTTATATCAAATATGTCCATGGCTAACATAACAGACTCTCTGCATGCTATATTCCCAGCAACTTGGGAGGCTGAGGTGGGAGGATCACTTGAGGCCAGGAGTCCTAGCTACTGGGGAGGTCGAGGCAGGAGAGTGGCTTGAACTCAGGAGTTCAAGGTTATGATCATGCCACTGCATTCTAGCCTGGGTGACAGTAAGAGCCCATCTTTCTTTTTTTTTAAACGGACTGGAGGTGAAATTGGGAACATCTTAACTGGTTTAGAATGAAATAATATTTCGGCTGGGTTTGGTGGCTCACACCTGTAATCCCAACACTTTGGGAGGCCAAGGCAGGTGGTCAGGAGTTCAAGACCAGCCTAGCCAACATGATGAAATGCCATCTCTGTTAAAAATACGGAAATTAACCAGGCATGGTGGCAGTCCCTGAGGCAGGAGAATCACTTGAACCGGGGAGGTGCGGAGTTCGCAGTGAGTTGAGATGGTGCCATTGCACTCCAGCCTGGGCAAAAAGAGCAAAACTTGGTCTCAAAAAAAAGACTAATATTTTACAAATGTCTGAAGACAATGGGAATGTTGTCCATTGTTGTCAAGCTCAGGATTTTGATGCTGTCATTTGAGAAGAGTATTAAAGATTAAAGATGTTTTATTTATTTATTTATTTATTTATTTTTGAGACGGAGTTTCACTTAACAAGCCCAGGCTGGAGTGCAATGGTGCGATCTTGGCTCACGGCAGCCTCCAACTCCCGGGTTCAAGCGAGTCTCTCACCTCAGCCTCCCGAGTAACTGGGATTACAGGTGCCCGCCACCATGCCCAGCTAATTTTTGTATCTTTAGTAGAGACGGGTTTCACCATGTTGACCAGGCTGGCATCGAACTCCTGACCTTAGGTAATCCACCCGCTTCGGCCTCCCAAAGTGTTGGGATTGCAGGTCTGACCCACTGCACCTGAACTAAAGGTGTTCTATTAATGTGGGTTGGAAAAGAGGAAAGGCTAAGCATGAGATGGAGGAAGTGGGCTGTTACGTTAAATATGAAAGGCTGTGTTCACTCACAATATGCCAGGAACTATTATTTCAGGTACGTCAATGAGGAAATTCTTACAGTCCCTTTAAATTGGACGTATCCTCATTGTTTAATTTCATAGAGCCTAAATTATCTAGGACCCTGCCTGGGCTAGAGTGTAGTGGCATGATCTCAACTCACTGCAAGCTCTGCCTCCAGGTTCAAGTGATTCTCCTGCCTCAGCCTCCCGAGTAGCTGGGACTACAGGTGTGCGCCACCATGCCTGGCTGATTTTCTGTATTTTTAGTAGAGATGGGATTTCACCATGTTGGCCGGGCTGGTCTTGAACTCCAGACCTTAGGTGATCCACCCTCCACATCCTCCCAAAGTGCTGGAATTACAGATGCGAACCACAGCGCCCGGCCTAACCCTCACTCTTGTAAGAGTTTTTTGTGTTTTTTTTTTTTCCTCTGAGAAACCAGATTTAAAATTAGGTAATGAAACAATTCACAGATGGTAAATGGTAAAGGCTGCCTAGAATGTGTGGAATGACTTCGAAACCTTATCTAGGAAACAGGGCTGGCAGGTTCCACATGTTTGTTCTTCCCAGATCTCTGCTCTGTTTGATTTTTACGATGGGGGAAGAAAAGGGTGTCTGTGTCTTTGTAAAAGACCCTTTGCTTTTATTAAACAAAAAAACAGCCCGCTTTAGTACATTTACTGATTGGTGATTTGAAAAATATAAATAATGTGTCATATTTTATGCAGACGAGGAGAAGACCTTTTCATGTGTATGGACATACAGCTGGTTGAAGCATTGTGTGGCTTCCAGAAGCCGATATCCACTCTTGACAACCGAACCATAGTCATCACCTCTCATCCAGGTATGGGAACTAGGCAAGCTTAAGCTTCTCTTTTCTATTCTAGTATTTTCCTTGTCTCCCAATAACAAAGTGTAGTTATAGGCACTGAGGGAAACCCATTGTTTTTCTTTTTTGGTTACATATCCTCCTCTGGGCTGAGATGAAGTTATAAAGTCTTGGCTTTCTTGGCAGCCCTTGGAAAACCCGTAAGTGAAAGGTAACAGGATTGTTTTGCCACGTAAGTTTTATTCCTGCCAACGAGCTAGGACAGTGCTCTTGTTCTTTATATTCCCTGCCTCATAAAAATGTGACCATACTTAAAGAACTTGGCTTCAATGTTTTCAGGTCAGATTGTCAAGCATGGAGATATCAAGTGTGTACTAAATGAAGGCATGCCAATTTATCGTAGACCATATGAAAAGGGTCGCCTAATCATCGAATTTAAGGTAAGCTGTAAAGTACTTTAAAAATATTTGAGAAAATTAGCTTACTAAAACCTGATAAAAAAGTAAAATTTCAGCCAGGTGCAGTAGCTCATGCCTGTAATCCCTGCATTTTGAGAGGTTGAGGCAGGAGGATCCCTTGAGTCCAGGAGTTTGAGAACAGTCTGGGCAACATAGTGAAACCCTGTCTCTTTTTAAAAATAATAAAATAAAATAAAATTTCTGAATGCCAAGCAACCTGAAACTTAAATGTTTTGTTACTCAGCAAGAAATACATGGATCTGGCCATGTGCCACTGGCACACGCCTATAATCCCAATGTTTTGGGAGGCCGAGACAGGTGGATGACTTGAGCTCAGGAGTTCAAGGCCAGCCTGGGCAACATGGCAAAACCCCATCTCTACAAAAAATACAAAAATTAGCCAGGCATGGTGGCATGCACCTATAGTCCCAGCTACTTGGGAGGCTGAAGTGGGAGGATTGCTTAAGCCTAGGTGGTCAAGGCTTTAGTGAACCAAGATCATGTCACTGTACTTCAACCTGGGTGACAGAATGAGACCCTGTCTCAAAAAAAAAAAAAAATTATCTAATACTACTTACTGCTGTCATGTTGAGCATTCTTTGTTAAGTTGAGGATGGGTTTTTTTGCATCATTAATTGGATATTTAAAGATAGGTTGTGGGAGGGGTGTGTGGGACAAGTGGGTATTTTACTAATGAAAGGTTGTAACTGGCATCTTAAAGTTCAGAGGCGCTTTACAATAATTGCAGATTTCTTGGCAAAGTAGTATAATGCTTGATTTGTTAATAGGTATAAAGCAATCCAGTCATTTTCCTCAGTCTTAAATTGGCCTGTCACCACAAAAATATTAATTAAAACTTTTTTTTCCTTTTTGAGACGGAGTCTTGCTCTGTCACCCAGGTTGGAGTGCAGTGGTGCGATCCTGGATCACTGTAACCTCCACCTCCTGGGTTCAGGCAAGTCTCCTGCCTCAGCCTCCTGAGTAGCTGGGATTACAGGTGCCTGCTGCCACGCTAGGCTTTTTAGTAGAGTTGGGGTTTCACCATATTGGCCAGGCTGGTCTCAAACTCCTGACCTCAGGTGATCTGCCCACCTCAGCCTCCCAAAGTGTTGGGATTTGTCCTCCCAATTGTATGAGCCACTGCACCTGGCCTAAAAACATCTTTGGATAAGAAAGAACTACCCTTTTGAGAGTAAGAATAGCTTTGTTTAAATATCTCGTAAGAAGAGTTAGGCTGTTGCAGGATGGGTTTTGGTATTAAAAAGTCAGTTTGGTGGGTAGAACAATGGTTGTTAAAGTGCAGTTTTATTTAATGCAATTGTTTTTAATAGAGCCTGGCTTTTGGTCATAATCCTTGAGCTCTAGTTCAGAGTATGCTATGCACTGTGCCTTTTAAGAGCCTGTTCTGAGATTGGCAGATTCACCTAAATATTACGTGTTTACATGTCTTTTTCTGGGGAAAATGGGTCCATGATACTAATGATACTAAGGAGCTAATGATGAAATCGGATTGAACAGTAAAAATTTCTTTCGAAGGTAAACTTTCCTGAGAATGGCTTTCTCTCTCCTGATAAACTGTCTTTGCTGGAAAAACTCCTACCCGAGAGGAAGGAAGTGGAAGAGACTGATGAGATGGATCAAGTAGAACTGGTGGACTTTGATCCAAATCAGGAAAGACGGCGCCATTACAATGGAGAAGCATATGAGGATGATGAACATCATCCCAGAGGTGGTGTTCAGTGTCAGACCTCTTAATGGGCCAGTGAATAACACTCACTGCTGGCATTTAATGTGCATTAGTGAATAAGTGAAGGACTGTAATCATAATATGCTCACTACTTGCTCTTGTTTTTGTTTTAATATTCAACTATAGTAGTGTTTTAAAGTTAAATGAAGAATAAACGCAAATATAAAAGCTCTGACTTTGCCCTATATGTATGATGACTTCAGTGGCCAAGATGAAGTTTAATACCTGTAAAAACTACGAAGAAGTTCCCCTAGCATTTCTAGGCCAAACCTTGTAATTGACTTCAGCTATGTACGTGGACAAGCTTAGACTGAAATGCTAGGTATATGTGTTGGCTTCAGTGTATGACCCTTCATTGTTAAGCTATGAAAGTAAAACTCTGTATTTAACTGGCAATGAGGAAAAAAAAAATTTGTAGAGAAGTGTTGGTCTGTATAGTTCTTTGTATTAAGTGGGATTCATTGTAATGCCTTTGCATTTATTCTATTGCCTCAACTGTTACTTGAAGATGGCGTAATATATAATTTATCCTGTGGTATCAGTGATAAAAATGATACCTTTCTGTAGGAGGGGTTTATCATAATATGCTGCTTCTTGAAGGCTTGCACTTCCAGAATTGTGTTTCCTTCTGCTGTGCCATTCATATATATATATATATATATATATCCATATATATCTTGACCAGTCCTGGCCATTTGCCCCCCTCCTTGTCTGTGGACCATAAGCCCGAGTAGTGACTTCAGAGCTGGGTAATGTAGAAATTAAAGTGAAAAGACCTTTACGTGGAGAAGTAATTTGCATGCATAATATAGGAAGGTGTTCTTTAGGTATGTTACAGGATTACTTTAAACCATTTGACTTATGCTCCAAAGTAATGTTGGTAGTATAGCAAATTATGATGAATAGCTTTAATTGTATGTTTAAAAGTCTCATATGTTCACATGCTTAAATCGGTATCAGAATTTAAGCAATTCTTGAAATGTATTGTCTCCTTAATATACTAATTACAAAGCATCTCCACTGTGTGTCACTACAGGCTTTTTTTTCCCCCCCAGATCATCAAGTTTTGGCTTTTAAGATACATAACTTGATTTTAGCTAGTCTGAATGAGTGATGCAAAAATACTATTGAACTATAGTTAAATATTTAATATTAAATAGGATGGAGAGTAAAAGTGGAGGACTGGGTAATGAGCCAAGAAGAAGGGGACTTAGAAAACTATGCATACATTGGAGTGAGCATGAGAGAACAAGTTCTCATAAAGAATACAAGCTTAAGAAGGAGAACTTTGTGTTTAAAAAGTAAGGTTCCCAACCCATCCGTGTTTGTCAGCTTCCTTTTAGTCTGTGCCAGACAGCCACAGCTACCCTAAAGTTAGAGACGTTCAGGAAAGTATAACCAGTGTTCAGAAAAGTGCTTGTGAGATTTCAGTTTTCACTGGCTTTATGTATAAATTCTAAAATTCTTAACCTGTGTTTTAATACATTTAAGAGCATCGTTTAGGGCTGGGCATGGTGGCTTATACCTGTGATCCCAGCACTTTTGGGAGAACAGGGCAGGCAGATCACCTGAGGTCAGGAGTTTGAGACTAGCCTGGCCACCTTGGTGAAAACGTGGTGTACTTTACTAAAGGTACAAAAGTTAGCCAGTAGCACTCACCTGTAGTCACAGCTACTCGGGAGGCTGAGGCAGAATTGCTCGAACCCAGGTCAGGAGGTTGCAGTGAACCAAGATGATGCCATTGCACTCCAGCCTGGGTGACAGCAAGACTGTCTCAAAAAAAGAAAAAGCATTGTTTATAGGACACTTAAAATTTTTTGCAAATCTCACGTTTTCGGCATTTGTCAGTCATAAGGGAAATGCACATAAAAACCAGATACTACTTCATACCTACTAGGATAGCGCTGATCTAAAAAATGGAAAATAGAATATGGAGAAATTGGAACTCTCTGTACTTTGTTGGTGGTAATGTAAAACGTTGCAGTTGCAGTAGAAAAAAAAAAGCTAAACATGGAATTACCACATGACCCAGAGCTGGCCCTCCTTTCTGGGTTTCACATCCATGGATTTAGTCAACCTTGGATCAAAAACAATTGGGAAAAATTGTTCCTGACCATGTATAGACTTACTCCCTAAACAATACAGTATAACAGCTGTTTACATAGTATTTACATTGTATTAGGTATTACAAGTTAACCTAGAGCTAGATGGCTAAACTATGCAGGATGTGTAGGTTATATACAAATAACCATGCCGTTTTATGTCAGGGACTTGAGTGTCCTCAGATTCTGGTATCCATGGAAAGTCCTGGAACCAGTACCCCCATGGATACTGAGGGAGGACTATACAAAAGGAATTAAAGACAAGAATGGAGGGCTGGTGCGGTGTCTTATACCTGTAATCTCAGCACTTCGGGCAGCCTAGGCAGGCGGATCACCTAAGGTCAGGAGTTGAAGACCAGCCTGGCCAACATGGTGAAACCCCATCTCCACTAAAAAGACAAAAATTAGCCGGGTGTAGTGGTGGGCACCTGTAATCCCAGCTACTTGGGAGGCTGAGGCAGGAGAACCGCTTGAACCCAGGCGGTGGAGGTTGCAGTGAGCCAAGATTGCATCACTGCACTCCAGCCTGGGTGACAAGAGTGAGACTCCATCTCAGAAAAAAAAAAAGTGCTCATACTTGTATGGTGTTTACTGCAGCATTCTCAACAGTCCAAAGTAGAAACCTGAGTGTCCACCAACAAATGGTTAATGTGTACAATATACTGTGAAATATACAGTCATTAAAAGGAATACTTTTTACAGTTCCCCCAAATATGAAGCACATTCCTGTTTGATATGTGGATGAACCTTTAAAACATGCTAAATGAAATAAACCAGATACAAAAGGACAAATATTGTATAATTTCACTTACATGAACTAAACGGCAAATGCATTGAGGCAGAACAGTACCAAAGGCTCAGGGGAGGGGAAGGAGAAGTTAATTGACAATGTTACAGGGCTTCTGTTTAGGGTGGTAACATTTTGGAAATACAAAGTGGTTGCATAACATTGTAAATAATGCCACTGAATTGCACAATTGTTTGGGAATTTTGTTATATATGTTTTACAATTAAAAATCCTAAGAACACTAAAAGAAAGTCATATTAGGTCGATTGGTGCAAAAGTAATGTGCCATTACTTTTAATGGCAAAAACCACAATTACTTTTGCACTAACCAAATAGTTATATCCTGAAGAGGCAGAAACTGATAGGTTTGTGTAGTTTTTCAGCATGTATTATTACCACTAACAGCCTCTGTTGAACCCTTTATTACTATGTAAGCAGCCATATTTAATTCTCAGAACAACGTAATGAGGGAGAACCTATGAAAAAACAAAGCCCCTTAAAACAACCAAGGACATCACAAAAATACAAGTTCCAGCACTAACTCTGCTTTCTCTGTGATGCTTCTGCCCGTTCATACTTGTAGAGAATAGGAATAGAGGCCAATTATGTCCCTTGAGAGTGCTCTTGGAACAGTGGCAAATTTTCTGTACATGAAATTAGCTTCTCAACTTTTTTGTACATATGGTACTGGTTCTCAACCTTGGCTACCATTGGAATTACCCGGGAAACATTAAAACACTGATCAGGTCCCACCCTCCAGGGGTTCTGTATAACTCGGCTAGATGTAGCCTAAGCATCAAAATGATTATGCGCAGCCAAGGTTGAAAGCCACCAATACTGACACATAGATTTAATATTAACCACTGGAACAGAATACCACTGTTAAAATTGCTGTGGAAGGTTAAGTAATGGGCAGCCCCTGCTATTGCAAGTTTTTTGTTGTTGATTTTTTTTTTTTTTTTTTTTTTTTTAAGCCAAGTCTTGCTCTGTCACCCAGGCTGGAGTGCAGTGGCATAATCTCAGCTCACTGCAACCTCTGCCTCCCAGGTTCCAGCTATTCTCCTGCCTCAGCCTCCTAGGTAGCTGGGACTACAGGCGTGAGCCACCATGCCCAGCGAATTTTGTATCTTTTAGTAAAGACGGGGTGTTACCATGTTGACCAGGCTGGGTCTCGAACTCCTGACCTCATGATCCGCCCACCTCGGCCTCCCAAAGTGCTGGGATTACAGGCTTGAGCCGCTGCACCTGGCCTATTGCAAGTTTTAAACAAGCTCAGTCCAGGGAACTTCCTAACTTGGACATACACTTCATAGCAATTTCTTCTCTTAAAATAGTGGAAAATGAAGCTTTAAGAGCACAGTGAATGAGAACACTAGCAAGCTATGGCAATTTGAAAAAATGTGATTTTAAGAGACAGTCTTGCACCTTTATCATTTAAATTTGGTTATCTCAGCATGAACCTTCTGAGACTGACAGCAAGAATTAAAACACCTTTTGTATATGCGGAAACTACCCTGTAGTCTACCTGTTCTCAAATTTGAGCATGCTTGCTGGGTCCCCACCACCAGTTTCTGATTCTGTAGGTCTGGGACAGGACCTTAGAATGTGTCTTTCAATTTATCAGGTGACACTTTAAGAACCACTGTTCTAGCACAAGCCAAAGAAGTGACAGCAAAGACTGACATCCAGAAACTTGTAATTCGGTTCTCTACTCATCTCACTACCTGTGCTCTGCTTAGGTAAATGTTTTTGCAGAATGTATGTATTCTTTGCCCCTGCCCAAACCTAAAGATTGAGGAGAAACTTAAGCAATATTAAGAGTGAGGCAAGAGAGAAAAGAAACCTAGCTTTGGAGTCACATCTGGTTTTCAATACGAGCTTCATGCAAGTTGGAATGAGTTAGGTCCCTCACGTCTGGAAACCTGTTTCTTCATGTGTATTTGCGCACCCTCATTACATTGTTCTGAGAATTAAATATGGCTGCTTACATAGCAATGAAGGGCTCAACAGACGCTGTTAGTGGTACTAATACAAGCTGAAAAAAAACTGGTGAAGAAGATACTGAATTGTACCTGAGATTTATACCATTTGCTGTTTAAAAAATAAACCATATCACCCCGAAAAACCTCCGCGCAATGTTTTCCAGTCATTAATTCAACAGCTGAATGGGGGATAGGACAAATGTCCTTATGCTCATGGAATTTTAACGCCAGTTTAGCTTCTATGTTAAGAGCTGGAGAGCAGCATCCGTCAAATCTGGTGGCTGCAGCAGAGCACTTCCCTAGGAACCGACTGCACACGCCCAATTCAGAAGGAAGTGCGCACTGATTCCCGGCAGCCGACTCCCCTTCGCTTAGCTGCTGCCAGCCGCCCTTACCACGATGTGACCGCCAATTTTTTAACAGTAGCTTCACCCGACGTCTGCAGGCCCTGACACTTGGCTCTGGCGGGTGCGCGGTCTCCCTACCCCCGGTAAGGGGCTCTACCGGCCCTGGACCCAAGATAGGACTCCTGCCTGGCGCCCACCCGGAGCGGCGGCGCCCCAGATCCGGCCGTGGGCGGCGGCCCCGCGCGTGCGCCGCCCGTCCCCGCCGCGGTCTGGCTGTGCGGGCGCTAAAGGGGAGCTGGGCTGTCCCAGCCTTCAGTGCTGGAGGGATGGCCGCATGGGGCTTCAGAAAGCCTGGGCGCCCAGCAGTGTTAAGGAGCGTGTGCCCATTTAAAGACAAAAACAGTATTTTTCAGGTTTGTACGAAATGAACTTGTAGAAAGATTAACAAGGGTTACCTGGGAAAGGCAGATTTTCAACTTAGCGTTTACATGTTCACCCAGTGCATTATTTTATTTAAAAAGAAAAATATATACTTAATGGCTCCTAATCCAGCTCTGTTTGCCTTGTCTCCCAAGACACCTATCATTTGCCCAGCACATACCTTGCCGCTATGCCACACTGCAGTCCCCGGGAAGGTTCCCTGTGCTTAGATCGCCTCCCAGTCCCTCCAGGAAGCCTTTCCCAACCCTTTCGCGTTAAGTGCCCCGCCTCTCATCATCAGAAAGGTGACTTGAGCTTTTATCAGTTTTAGTTACTCCTTTTAATATGCTCTTCTTCCCTATGTTTAGGCGAGTCTTTTTTTAAACCATATTCAGCACTTGGTGCCAGCAACAGAAGTGTTCCATAAAAATTCCTAGAATAAACCAACACGTGCTGACTAGATTCTCTATCTTCATAAACGGTGGTACAAACTATGCATAACTACCAGCTTCATGAGGTCAAAACTAAATCAAAAATTCTTCTCAAAGACTTAAAAAAATTTTTTTTAGCATAAACTGTTTCCTCTTTCTAACTTAAACTTCTCTTACTTAAGTGAACGTTTCTTTCCACTGGGATGGCTGTCTACATTCTCAGGAATCCTGAATTCATGACTATGTTCAACTCCCACGACCATTTTAAAATCATCAAAATGGCAGCAAATGACATTACCTGGGCCAAAAAGCTGCAGGTTTTGTGGCAAATGGGAAATGTGTTACAGAATATGACTGGGAAAGAGGGATTTCTTAGTGTCGCTCAGAATTAATTCAGCAAACACTGAACATTACTACGTGCCCCACATAGGATCATACTGCATTTCAAGTCACAATCAAAGGTAAATTACAAGGCTGGGCGCGGTGGTTCATGCCTGTAATCCCAGCACTTTGGGAGGCAGGCAGATCACCTGAGGTCAGGAGTTCAAGACCAGCCTGACCAACATGGTGAAACTACCCCCCCCCCGCCAACTAAAAATATAAAAATTAGCCAGGCATGGTGGCATGTGCCTGTATTCCCAGCTACTCGGGAAGTATCAAGAATCGCTTGAACCTGGGAAGTGGAGGTTGCAGTGAGCTGAGAGGGCACCATTGCACTCCAACCTGGGCAACAGAGCAAGACTCCATCTCAAAAAAATAAAATAAATTTTTTAAAAAAGTAAATTACAAGACTGCAAAACTTTAAAAAAAACTTCCCCACTAGTTTGTACCTAATAAATGCTAATATTTAAAAGGGGGCACAAAAGGCCTGTGGAAACAAGAACTCACATTCTTGAAAGTAGTGCCTAGCACAGTATCTTCCTCATCATCAGAGGTGCTCTATACATCTTCAGTTGAAACATGAAACAGACATCCATATGCAAAATATTTTCAAGGGTTTTGTTGACTTTTACATGTTTTTCTTTAGCTAACTGGTAATGATGCACATTACAAAGGAGACTTTTCTAAATCTCAAGTCCTTTTGCTAATTTTTCTTTGAAACAACAGCACATTTCCAATGCCAAACCATCCCCTACAACGTACAAAGGGGAGATGACAAAACTCTGAATTCTTGTAACGGATCCTGCAACTAGTTCTATTCAGAAGATGGAGACAATATTCCCTGGAGTTGATTGAACATGTGAGAAGGCACAGCTCAGAAGGAGAGGAAAGCTGAGGGCAGTGAAATGAGAACCTATGCATCACCTGGCCTTTTTACATGTTAGTCTATCCTACTATCCCAGGAATTCACTTCTGCCATACTTGAGATTCGGGGATAATAATGTCACTCCTCCTCCCAAATTCTAAGTAAATATGTTAACTAGATGAGCATTTATTTACATTTTAGAACAAAGTCTCCAGAAAGGTATAAAGTTTATTAACATCTTCAAAAAAAAAAGATGGTCTGGGCATGGTGGCTCATGCCTGTGATCTCAGCACTTTGGGAGGCCAAGGCGGTTGGATCACTTGAGGTCAGGAGTGTGAGACCAGCCTGGCCAACACGGTGAAATCCCATCTCACTAAAAATACAAAAAAATTAGCCAGGCATGGTATCACACACCTATAGTCCCAGCTACTCAGGAGGCTGAGGCAGGAGAATCGCTTGAACCTGGGAGGCGGAGGTTGCAGTGAACCAAGATCGTGCCGCTGCACTCCAGCCTGGGCAACAAGCAAAACTCCATCTCAAAAAAAAAAAAAAAAAAAAAAAAAAGATGGAACAGAATACAGCTACTGAATATGATATAGTTCCTTATTTACAAGTTTTACTATAGGAGGGACATTTTAATCAGCATTTCAAATAATCAAAGGAGTAGAATTTTTTTCTAGAAATATCGGTATTTCACTCTCCAGGTATAAGATTAATGAAAACATTAAGTGACTGCACCAGTTAGAAGATAAACTAATACCTTAAAAATATATAAAAAAAGGAAGGGATACTTGCTACTTAAACATGAATTTTCACAAAATTATTCTTGTGACTAATTCAGACAATCTATTTGCTTAGAAAAGTGGGCCAAAAAAAAAAAGAAAGAAAAAAAAAGCACATTACATGACTATGCCTTCATTTAAGTATGTGCTTCCACTGATTTAAAAAGGAAAGTTGAATTATGGTTTCCAGAGCTTTAGGAGTCCATCTTCACTATAGGTAGCAATCAGGTTCTGATGAGGGTGATGTGCAATACCAATCACATCCTTCTCGTGCACCTGGAACACGTAAAGCACAGGGTTAGGGTGTACAGATCTGCAATAAATCACTCTGATGACGCTTCCAGAGCTGGGTGGAAGGGAAAGAGATCAAGGCCTGATATTCCAAATGGCAAAGGAGAAAGATGGAGGAAGGTTTTCCAACTCACATCACATTGTGACATAATAAGAAATAAACTTTAGGCTGGGTGCAGTGGCTCATGTCTGTAATCCCAGTACTTTGGGAGGCGGAGGCAGGTGGATCACTTGAGATCAGGAGTTCAAGACCAGCCTGGCCAAGATGGTGAAACCCCGTTTCCACTAAAGATACAAAAAATTAGCCAGAAGTGGTGGCATGTGCCTGTAGTCCCAGTTACTCGGGAGGCTGAGGCAGGAGAATCACTTGACTCCAGGAGGCAGAGGTTGTAGTGAGCTGAGATCACACCACTGCATTCCAGCCCAGATGACAGAGTGAGACTCCTTCTCAAAATAAAATAAAATAAAATAAAATAAAAAATAAATAAACTTGTTTAGTGTTAAGCCACTGAGATTTGGGGATCATCATAGCAGCTGACATTAATTTTACTTCTTGAATTTAACATGGAGCTAAATGTTTTAAAACAATGTTTTTTATACTGAGGGTCACATTGATAGTAGTCTGGAAAAGGCACATACTTCAGAGTTCAGAAAGACACAAGTCTTACCATATTTCTTTAGATGAACTTAGTAAGTAATACTCACTGTCAAAGTTCTCTCCAGTTTGCCAGTGACCGTACTGAAACAGTAGAGCACAAAGTCCTCCCCTACACAGTAGATCCATTCACCACGGGGAGAGAGGGCACAGCAAACAAAGTCCCCACCTTCTCTTTTACCAGAACTGAAGCTTCTGACAATCTAGATCACACCACACCCCAAGACAAAAACATCAGGATTAGTAGCAGCTCAACCATGTGCAGCCTTTTCAAGTGACATTTTTACGTTGTTATTTTGCACTTTGGTTTACTATCATTTGTAATTAGATCTCCAATCCTGTTCAGCATGTGCTAACTCCCCGTGCCTGGGAAATATTCAATAGATAAGTAATCTAAACTAAATGGCAGACAAAAGTTTAGAATTCATACATCCCACATCACCAATCATGCCCTAAAGAAACATATTACCCTTAAGCAAATTTCATTGCCATACATAAAACAATTTTCTAAATCAATATACCAGTAGTTCTCAAAGCTTTCTGGATGTCTGCTCCCCAGTTTCCTCTAACAGAATGAGAAGCTTTCCCCATGCAGGATGATACTTTGTCTCTAAGACTTTGCTTGCTCTATTGATACAACATTAAAATCATCATAAACCAAGCTGAGAGAAACCAATCCAAAAAGTCTACATACTATATGCTTCCATTTCTATACCATTTTCAAAATGACAAAATTATAATAATGGAAAACAGATCAGTGATTGCCAAGGGTTAGGGCTTGGAATTAACTTGAAATTTAAAACATGATACCATTTACATTAGCAGCCCCAAAGTGAAAATACTTAGGTATAAATCTACCAAAATACATACAATATTTAAATGAGGAAAATTACAAAATTCTGATGAATGATATCAAAGAACTAAACAGAGAGATATTCTATGTTCATGAATTGGAAGACTCAATATGGTAAAGATGTCAGTTCTTCCCAACTTAATCTATAGATTTCACACAATCCCAATCAAAATCCCAGCAAAGTATTTTGTGGATATTGACAACCCAATTCTAAAGCTTACACAAAGAGGCAAAAGACCCAGAATAGTGAACTCAATATTGAAAGAGAAGGACAAAGTTGGAGGGCTCACAATAACCAACTTCAAGATTTACACAAAGCTATAGTAATCCAGACAGTGTGGTATTGGTAAAAGAACAGACAGATCAATGGAACAGAATACAAAGCTCAGAAATACACTCAACTGATTTTTGACAAAGAAGCAAAAGCAATGTAATAAAGAAAAGATAGTGTTTTCAACAAGACATGCCATAACTGGACACTTATATGCAAGAAAATGAATCTAGACACAATAAAATAAAGACCTTACAGTCTTCACAAAAATTAACTCAAAATGGATCACAGACCTAAATGTAAAACTCAAAATTGTATATAAAACTCTTAGAGGATAACAAAAAAGAAAATCTAGACGATCTTGAGTTTGATGACTTTTTAGATACAATTCCAAAGACACGATCCATGAAATAACTGATAAGCTAGATTTCATTAAAATTAAACACTTCTGCTCTGTAAAAGCCACTGTCAAGAAAATGAAGCCAGATGCAGTGGCTCATGCCTGTAATCCCAGCACTTTGGGAGGCTAAGGTGGGAGGATCACTTGAGGCCAGGAGTTTGAGACCAGCCTCAGCAACATGGCAAGACCCCATTTCCACACACACACACACACAAAGTTGGGCATTGTGGTACATGCCTGTAGTCCCAGCCACTTAGAAGGCTGAGGCGGGAAGATTTCTTGAGCTCAGGAGCTCAAGGATACAGTGAGCTATGACCATGCCACTGCACCCCAGCCTGGGCAATGGAGCAAGACTCTGCCTCAAAAAAAAAAAAAAAAAAAAAAAAAAAGGAAGAAAATGAAAAGACAAGCCACGGATGGGGAGAAAATATCTGTAAAAACTAGACTTGATAAAGAACTATTATCCAAAACATATAAAGAACTCTTAAAATTCAACAGCAAGAAAACAACCCAATTGAAAAATGAGTCAAATACCTGAAACAGACACTTCACCAGAAGTATACAGATGACAAACGAGCACACGAAAAGATTTCCACATTAGGGAAATGCAAATGAAAATGAGATACCACTACACACCTATTAGAATGGCCAACATCCAGAACACTGACCACACCCAGTGCTGGTGAGGATGTGCAGTAACAGGAACTCTCATTCACCAAGGGTGAGAATACAAAATGATACATCCATTTTGGAACAGTTTAATAGTTTCTTACAACTAAACATACTTTACCATACAATCCAGTAATCACACTACTTAGCATTTACCCAAAGAAAGAGAAAACATATTAACACAAAAGTCTGCACATGGATGTTTATAGCAGCTTTACTCATAATTGCCAAAACTTGGAAGTCCTTCAGTACATGACTGGATAAATAAATGTTATTCAGCATTTAAAAAAAAAAGCCGGGCATGGTGACTCATGCCTGTAATCTCAGCACTTTGGGAAGCCGAGGTGGGTGGATCATGAGGTCAGGAGTTCAAGACAAGCCTGGCCAAGATGGTGAAACCCCATCTCTACTAAAAATACAAAAATTAGCAGGGCGCAGTGGCAGGTGCCTGTAATCCCAGCTACTCAGGAGGCTGAGGCAGGAGAATCGCTTGAACCTGGGGGCCAGAGGATGCAGTGAGCTGAGATTGCGCCACTGCACTCCAGCCTGGGGGGAGGGTGAGACTCCGTCTCAAAAAAAGTAAATAAAAAATAAGCTATCAAACCATGAAAAAACAAGGAGAAAAATGCATATTATTAAAAGTCAAAATGAAAAAGTTACATATTTTATGTTTCCGACTACATGACTTCCTAGAAAAGGCAAAACTATGGAGACAGAAAAAGATCAGTGGTTGCCAGAAGTTAGTGGGGAGGGAGGAAGGACAGAAAGGGCATAGAGAATTTCTTGGAAGTGAAACTACTCTGTACAATTCTCTAATGGTAGACACCTGCCATTATACATTTGTCCAAACCTACAGAACATACACCACCAAGAATGAATCCTAATGTAAACTATAGCCTTTGTGTGTTAATGATGTACCAAATGCACGTTCATAAGCTGTAACAAACATACCACTCTGGCACGAGATACTGATAGTGGGGAAGGCTGTTCCCGTGGGAGGGACAGAGGAAATATGGGCACCCTCCGTATTTTCTGCTCAATTTTGCTGTTAACCTAAAACTGCTCTTAAAAGTCTGTTTTTTAAAAAACAACAAATTATGACAATGGAAAACTGATCAGTAGTTGCCAGGGGCTAGGGTTATGGGGAAGATGTAAGTATAAAGATGTAGCGTGAGAGTTTCTTTGGGAATGATAAAACATTTCTGTATCCTGGCCGGGCACGGTGGCTCACACCTGTAATCCCAGCATGTTCGGACGTGGAGGCAGGCGGATCACCTGAGATCAGGAGTTCGAGACCAGCCTGACCAACTTGGAGTGAACCCGTCTCTACTAGAAATCCCAGCTACTCGGGAGGCTGAGGCAGGAGAATCGCTTGAACCCGGGAGGCGGAGGTTGCAGCGAGCCGAGATCACGCCATTGCACTCCAGTCTGGGCAACAAGAGCAAAACTTCATCTCAAAAACAAACAAACAAACAAACAAAAAACCAGTTCTGTATCCTGATTGTAATGGTGGTTACATGACTCTATACATGTAATGAAACGTTACAGAACGATTATATCCCTGCTTAAAAAAAAAAAAAAAAAAAAGCATGTTAAATCTTAGATTTAACCAAAACTGGTTAAATCTAAATAAGATTTGTAATAGAGTTAATAACTGTACCAATGTCAATTTCCTATATATGATCACTGTATTATCATTATATAAGATGTTATCCTTGGAAGAATTTGAGAGAGGGAAACATGGAACTCTTCTGTACTACTTTTGCAGCTTCTATGTGAATCTAAAATTATTTTTTCGAAATAAAGTATTTTTAAAAGTCAAGCACGGAACTATGAAGTGTGCTCAGCAGATGTACTGGACAGCTGTAGCTACTATGCAGTGGCCCAAAAGATACTGCAGACCAGCCATCTCAGCTATGCATTCTGAACTACTACTCCATCAGTTATAGAACTCAAAGAATGGAAAGACAGTACTATACACCAGCCCCTGGGTCTTCTCTATGGTCAGCAAGATCCCCAAGTGTCCAGGCCAATAATCCAGTAGCACTACCATACATACCTAGGACTTGAGTCCTCAAACTTGATGCTTCTGACGCCCCCAGTGCTACCTCACAGTCCACAAAAGTGAGATTCCTTGAGAACCTTGCAGGTTTTCTGACTAAAAATACACTGAGGACACTGCTGCCTTTCTCCTATTAGTGTTCCATTTTAAAGCGTGGTAGCTAGGAGATGTCCTGAGTTGGTAATCCGTACTACACTGTATCCCCCTAACTCAGACAAACATTGTTATCTTAAAATCTTCAGTGAGGTTCTGAAGGAGGCTTAAAGACAGATAGGAGCTTCATTTATCCAAAGGATGAAAATGCTTAATATACAAACACCCAGGGGAAAGGAGATCACTTTTGAAATACCAAAGAGATAGTTTACAGAGCTACAAATAAATCCAAAAAAGCTACTCTTGGCCACTTGTATTACTTTTCCCAGTCTTTTTACAGAGAAAGGAACCCAAATTTGGTTATTGGGAGGGTAGGCCTGGACCAGGATGTGCTGATTTGGGAATGGCCCACAGGTCCTGTGCAAGGGTACTTCTGAACACTCACCTGCCCCTGCATGTTCATGATGACCACCGTGTTTGATCTGTTGCACACCACAAAGTGCTCAGGGTTTTTAGGAAGTAGAATCACACTGTTGACGGTAATATCTGTCCCCGCGGTGCTGCCCAGGGATTTAAAGGTATTTGAACATTCTGTGGTCTTCATATTCCAGATCTACCACACAAAAATTTAAGTTACAAACCTTTTTTTAGATACAAAAATGTCTAAAGTTTTAGGGTTTAAAACATTAACAGGTTACTAAAAAAGAGTAGAAATGACTCAGGGGAAAAAAGTTTCTTACTTGATTTTAGGTCCAATCAAATATCCAGCACTGCCATATACAGTTGTCCCTCAGTATCTGTGGGCGAATTGTTTCCAGGATCCCCTTTAGATACCAAAATCCAAGGATACTCAAGTCCCATATATAAAATGATGCAGTATTTGCATATAACCCACGCACATCCTCCTGTATGCTTTAAATCATCTCTAGATTACTTATAACACCTAATACAATGCCCACACACCACTTCCTTTGTATGGATTCAATGTAGTACTTAGCATGGGGCAGATTTAAGTTTTGCTTTTTAGAACTTTGTGGAATTTTCTTTTTTTCCCCCAAATATTTTCAATTGGTGATTGGCTGAATCCATGTTCCAGATACAGAGGACCAACTGTATAGAGTAAGTATTAATCATGTATTTGTTGATGAATTGGCAAAAACAACAGTCACAAACTAAAATTTAAAAACTTTAAAAAAACTATGATCTTTTCTAATACCTTTTTCCTTAGCCAATAGAGCGCTCTCTCTCTTTAAAATTAGTTGTTTGTCAACATTGCTACTGTCATAAACAACCAGAAAGCTACCCTTGTCTGGATATCAAAACCAAATAGGGGGTCAGGCATGGTGGCTCACGCCTGTAATTTCAGCACTTTGGGAAGCCAAGGCGTATGGATCACTTGAGGCCAGGAGTTCAAGACCAGCCTAGGCAATATAGTGGGATCTTATCTCTATTTAAAATAATTAAAATAAAATACAAACAAAACAAAAACGGGGGGTTTTCTTTTTTAAAAATGAGATGAGATCTCACTATTTTGCCCTATTGTCCCCGCTGGCGTTAAACTCCTGGGTTCAAGCGATTCTGTCACTTCAGCCTCCTGAGTATGGGACTACAGGCAGGTGCCACTGAGCCTGGCTCAAATAGAGGCTTTTTAGCTTGAGACTCTATCCTGAGATTTTGATGTGGTAGGTCTAGGGTGAGGCACAGGCATTTTTTTTAAAGCTACAAATGATTCCAATGTACAGTTTATACTGACAATGACTGAATAGAAGTCACAATGTTAGCACACACACATGAGGAACTTTGAAGTGGAAGCTACTCTTGGCCACTTGTATTACTTCTCCCAGTCTATCTTTTCACCTTGTCCTTCTGGGCTCTTATGAACTGAAAGGGTTAAATCAGGTAGCACAGAAATCTGAGATGTGCTTAGAGAAGGGATGGACCAAACATTAAATAGCATTGTCCAGATACCACTCAATTCACCAGGCACAAAGTCTCTAAGGCATGGACTCTGCTGTGTTTCCTCTGTGCCTTCCACGGAGCTTGGCACAAAGCAGATGTTGAATAAATACTCATAAACAGGAGAAAACAGTTGCCCTGGTGTCAATACTGTTATCGCCTGCCCTAATCTCCTCTGAAGCCCAGATGCTTAGAAGAAAAAATGAACATTTCAGGAATTAAGAATGCTAAGGCTTCCAGTGTTTTCCATTCAAAAGGTCAGTGACATGCTTTGCCCCACTCACTGCAAAACTAAGGGGGAAAGACCACATAATAAAGAAGCTTAGACAAGCCATCTACCAGTGGCATTTACAAGTTGTGAGGCCCATATGCATAGCATGAGAGCAAATCCCATGACTGAAGTACTAACAGCTTTGCATGATTTCTCCACTCATCCCAAGGGAGCATACATCTCCTGCCTTCCGGTTTCCGGTTCAATTTCCAATCATGAACAGCATTTTCAGACGGTGGTCTGACATACATATGTACATACATACATATATATACACATACATTTATTGATTGAGACAGGTTCTTGCTCTCTTGCCCAAGCTGAAGTACAGTGGTGTGAAAATTGCTCAATGCAGCCTCAAACTCCTGGGTTCAAGTGATTCTTTCACCTGAGCCTCCTAAGTAGCTAGGACTACAGGTGTATGCCACCACACCTGACTGTCTGAATTTTAGATACTTAAATATGTATCTAAAATGTCTAGATATATGTGTTAAAATGTTTTGTTAAAATGTCTAGATCTTCTGCCACAAAGTACTCACTCATATAAGGCAATTCAAAAAGATTAGGTCCAAAACGTAGAGTGTCTCAAAGATCTCTAATAATTTTCTATTTGGGTTTCTCATATCTTTTCTAGGAAATGAGACCCTCTCTAAAAATAACTAAATCTTTAAAGGTACTGAAGATCCATTACTTTCAGCAAATTACTTACTAAATAACTATCTAGGAGAAGGCTTAGTTTTACTCAACACTTCTCCTATTCCTCTATAAATGCTACTAGGAAGGCTCTAAATTTGGGGACCAGGAATGCAGCGAGGCTGTGCAACAAAAAAAGAGATCTATTTATTAGGCCACTGAGCCTTTCGTGAATTTGACTGTTAGCAGGTAGACCATACCTATGGCAAAACAGATTTAACCACTGTGTGTATCTGTGAATGGGGGATGGCTTAACTTTAGGACTCTTCACCCTTCCTCTTTTCCTACACATGAGAAAGTTCGTTTGGATTGAAAAAGTTTGAGATTGGAGTCCCAAGGCCAATGGGAATTACCCACAGAATACTGTTGTTGTCTCAGACTCACCTCAATTATGGCTAAAATAGCCAGTAAAGAGGTTTACTACAGCACAATCATTCCCATCGTCACCACTGAAAACTCCTCAAAGGACAAAGATGGGGTAGACATCCCAAAATAAACCGAAAGCAAATACTTAACCTTTACAGTGCCATCAGAGGATGCACTAATAATGTAATGTCCATCTTGTGTAAATGTTGCTTCGTTAACAAAGGAGGAATGGCCACGAAATTCCTTCAGTGTTTTCCCAGATTTTAAACCATGAATTCTACCAAATGAAAGTAAATGAAAAGAACAATAAATATTTAATATCTTATGGTTGTGACCAATGATTGAATGCATTTTAGATAAATTACAGAAGCTCATGTTATAATATTAAGAGGGCTATGTGATTGTGTACATGGTATAATTTTCATTATATCAAACAAGCAAACAAAAGCTTTGCAAAGAAAGAGGCTGGAAGAAAACATGCCAATACCACCACAAGCTTCTGTTCAGGGATAGACCTCTAAAAAACAGGTTAACAGAAGACTGAGATCAGTGGGTCTCAGCTGAGTCCCAGTATAACAGACCCTCTAAAGTGATTATGATACAGATAGGTCCATAGGACCATATTCTGAGAAACATGAATCACTGCTACTCCCTTTCAAATCTCTCCTCTGGGTAAAGACACAAATGGACAAAACAACAACACTGTGTGAGTTGTACTTTGGGGACATAAGGTCTCACATACCTTCCCTCTCCGTATCACACCATCATGGTAAAAGCATAAGGAATCACTAGTACCTCCCTCCAGGGCCTCATTATATCAAACTCAAGTGAGAACAGTTTTGGGATTTTTACTTACCTAATTGTCTGGTCAAAAGAAGCACTAAGGATCTGACTGCTATCCTTAGAGAAGCTTAGACAGGTGACACCCTTACTGTGTGCCCTCTCAAATCTCCTTAAACACTGTCCACTCTGAATCTTCCATACCTTTATTTGAAAAAAAAAGAATTTAAAAAAAACTTGTAACGTGTCCTACTATAGCCCATAGAGCCAAGTAAGATGCAATGCTCACTAATGTACTGAAACAGCATTAAAAATGCATGCTAATAGCTGAATATGATGTGTCTGGTTCACGTAGTACAATGGTAACTGAATCCTTTGAAACTTAAAACTCTTTTCATGTAAATTATTAAAACAAAAATATAGACTGTAAGTTCACTTAGCAGATACCATTTCTGCAATTTTTGTAGCCCAGGATGTATTTCTAGCATTAAATACAAACCACAACAAACTGGCTCTTAGATCATCCCCTTAAAAAAAAGGTCAGTGATTTTGATTTTTATACAGCAAGCCAGGATGGTACAACAGAAAGGGCTTAAGCAGATGTGAACTGAAGTCCCAGATCTATCACTTACCAAGTATGCGACCTTAAACATGTTACTGGATCACCCAGGCAGAGTTATTATTAAGATTACACAAGAAAAAGTAAAGTGATTAGCATAAAGCTGATGCTCCATAATCAGTAGCTATTATTGTGCTGAATATCATATACAGGACGCTACCCCATAGCAGAACATTCAAAATGTCTACACATGAGAGGCTGTGGCACTAATCCATACCTTGATTTTTCCATCTTGGGCCCCAGTTGCTAACATTTCTGTATCTCTGCTGAAACACATGCACAGGACAGCATCATCCATCATCATAAAGTTATCCTGGGCCTGGTACTTAAGATCCTAAAGAAACAATGGTTAGCAGTTATCAAAATAACACAAAAGTCAAGGCCCCAGTTCTCTACTCACAAAACCAGGGCAATGGATTGTACTTACTCTAAACCCCCAAAATAAACACAAGTGCCATGCATACATGCTCTTAGTAACTAGTTCCTAGTGATATTGCTGGGGATAAATAATTTTATACAATTCAAATTAGTATTATTAAAAATACCAACATACTACTCTAGATCTTTTGCTTACTGATTTTTTCTAGGCAAAATTTATCTAGTTTCATATTTTACATATGTAATAAATTTGAACTTACCTATTTCTGTATGATGTGGGAAACTAAACTAATATTTTTTCCAAATCATCAGCTACGTTTCCTGAAACAGTTTACTAATCTATTTATTTGTGATGCTTCTTTTATTATCCATTATTTTTCAAATGGATTATCTTTCTTATTTTTTTCTAATTATAAAGTGAGACAGCTACCTGGTTTAAAAAATAAAAGCAAACTATACAGAAATATATAAAGTAAAAAGTAAGGCCGGGCGCAGTGGCTCAAGCCTGTAATCCCAGCACTTTGGGAGGCCGAGAAGGGCAGATCACGAGGTCAGGAGATCGAGACCATCCTGGCTAACACGGTGAAACCCCGTCTCTACTAAAAAATACAAAAAAAAACTAGCCGGGCGAGGTGGCGGGCGCCTGTAGTCCCAGCTACTCGGGAGGCTGAGGCAGGAGAATGGCGTAAACCCGGGAGGCGGAGCTTGCAGTGAGCTGAGATCCGGCCACTGCACTCCAGCCTGGGCGACAGAGCGAGACTCCATCTCAAAAAAAATAAATAAATAAAATAAAATAAAATAAAGTAGAAAGTAAAAATCACTCATAAATCCACTACCCATAGAGTAGAATTTGGCACTCTACGATAAAAATTACATTTTATTTATTTATTTTTGAGACAGAGTCTTGCTCCGTCGTCCAGGCCTGCAGTGCAGTGATGCGATCTCGGCTCAATGAAATCTCTGCCTCCTGGGTTCGAGCAATTCTCCTGCATCAGGCTCCCAAGTAGGATTACAGGTCCGCACCAAAACACCCAGCTAATTTTTATATTTTTAGTAGAGACAGGGTTTCACCATGTCAGCCAGGCTGGCCTCGAACTCCTGACCTCAAGTGACCTACCAACTTCAGCCTCCCAAAGTGCTGGGATTACAAGCATGAAACACTGCGCCCAGTCAAAAATTATATTTTAAATCAGTGAATAAAAGTTAGTAAATAGCTATTTGAGGAAAACACTAAGTTGGATCTACACCAACTTCATCCTCCTAAACAAATTCTAGAAGGGTCAATAATTAAACATAAAAGATTAAAGTGGCCGGGCGCGGTGGCTCAAGCCTGTAATCCCAGCACTTTGGGAGGCCGAGGCGGGTGGATCACGAGGTCAGGAGATCGAGACTATCCTGGCTAACATGGTGAAACCCCGTCTCTACTAAAAATACAAAAAACTAGCCGGGCGTGGTGGCGGGCGCCTGTAGTCTCAGCTACTTGGGAGGCTGAGGCGGGAGAATGGCGTGAACCCGGGAGGCGGAGCTTGCAGTGAGCCGAGATCACGCCACTGCACTCCAGCCTGGGAGCACAGCGAGACTCCGTCTCAAAAAAATAAAAAATAAAAAATAAAAATAAAAGATTAAAGTACTAGAAGAAACTGTAGGAGAAAAGATGAATAAATTTAATGATATAAAAAAAAATTTAAGTCTGTAAAACAAAACAAGCAAAATCAAGACATAAAAGTCAAAATTTTAAAATATTTGTAATGTATATTATAAAATTTAATTTCCTTAAAATATAAAGAGCTCCTACAAATCAATAAAGAATAATCCAATAGAAAAACGGGCAAAAGATACTAACAGACTTCATAGTGTAAGAAATATTAGTGGCTTCAGTAAAATAAAAAAGAAATACTGGCGGCTTTTCACATATAAAAAGATGTTTAACTTCATACATAAGAGAAATAGAATTAGTACTACAATTAGGTTAGATTGGAAATGATCTTAAATAAAATGGGTGGTTAAATACATCATGGTTCAATCCATGCAATGTAATATAATACACCAATAATCTCTAACATATGCTATAAAAAGCAGGAAGTGTAACAGGGTATGTAGTATGCTATCACCTGTATTTAAAAAATTTTGAAAAGGATACATAATAAATAACACACACACAGGATATTCCAGGAAAGTTACATAAGAAACTGGTAATCCTGGCTGGCCCAAGGAAGGTAACTGACTAGCTGAGGTACAAGTGTAGGAGCAAAATGCTACTTGAGTAACTTTTTCTGTTTTTTGAATGTTGTATCAGTTGTACATATAACCCCTTGGAAAAAAAAAATTTTTTTTTTGCACATGCCTGTAATGCTAGCTACTCCAGAGGCTTAGGCAGGAGAATCACTTGAACTCGGGTGGCGGAAGTTGCAGTGAACC
The DNA here is from genome assembly GCF_003255815.1 of Theropithecus gelada. Lineage (NCBI taxonomy): Eukaryota > Metazoa > Chordata > Mammalia > Primates > Cercopithecidae > Theropithecus > Theropithecus gelada. The sequence goes on along the minus strand of NC_037683.1, from coordinate 48,897,094 downwards.
GAGATCGTGCCCCTGCACTCCAGCCTGGGCAACAAGAACGAAACTCTGTTTTTTTGTTTTTTGTTTTTTTCTGAGCCAGAGTTTCACTCTTGTTGCCCAGGCTGGAGTGCAGTGGCATGATGTCGGCTCACTGCAACCTCCGCCTCCCGCGTTCAAGCGATTCTCCTGCCTCAGCCTCCCAAGTAGCTGGGATTACAGGCACCCACCACCACGCCCAACTAATTTTTTTTTTTTTGTATTTTTAATAGAGACGGGGTTTCACCATGTTGGCCAGGATCATCTCAAACTCCTGACCTCAGTTGATCCACCCGCCTCAGCCTCCTCAAGTGCTGGGATTACAGGCCTGAGCCATTGTGCCCAGCCTGAAAAAAAATGTTTTACTTGTAAAAATAATAGATAATAAAACGATTATAGATAATAAAGGTCCTCTCCTGGTTAATAAAATTGGAATTTAATTAAAAATACCGGTTTTTTTTTTTGAGACAGCGTCACTGCCCAGGCTAGAATGCAGTGGCACAATCATGGCTCACTGCAGCCTCAAACTCCTGGGCTTGAGGGATCCTCCCACTTCAGCCTCCCAAGCAGCTAAAACTATAGGTGCACACAAGCATGCATGGTTAATTAAAAAAAATTTTTTTTTTTGTAGAGACACGGTCTCACTATGCTGCCCAGGATGGGTTGAACTCCTGGGTTCAACTAAGTGATCCTCCTGCCTCAGCCTCCTGAGTAGCTAGGACTACAGGTATGCACCACTGTCCCTAGCTTTAAATGAGTTTTTTAATTGCAAAAGTAATACATGTTCATTACATTCAGATCCTTTTTCAACTAATCTGATTTAGAGTGAGGGCATACGTAAGTAATTCAAAATCAGTAATTTTTTCACTAGGAAGGTTAACACATTTAAAATACTTTACCTTTCTGATTTTTCCAGTAGTAAAGTTCCATACTTCAATGAATCCATCAACAGACCCAGTGACCAAATACTGACCATCTGGAGAAAATCGAGCACACTCCACATGTGACTTCTGACCAAACTGTTTCAAATGAAACAATGAAACAGATGCATTTTTATCCAGTGGACTTAAAATAATTCCTATTTTAACCTTTTGAGAAACATTGCCCTAGCATAAAGTCATAGCTGGCCCATATTATAGAGCATTGGAGGGGTATTTCTGTACCTGGACGCAGGGAGCTGGGTGGATGTATTTTTCTCTGACTAGTTTTATGTCTAGGCACTAAGCTGAAGCTAGTTTTTTGAATGTGAGATTGATATTTCCTAAGAAAAGGACAAAAGCTATTTTAACATGGGACTTAGAACAAGTAATCCTGTTAGTTCAGACCATAATGTTTTGCAAGAATCAGCCACTGTTAGCATGACTTTCATACTCAATATGGCCTAACATGTTCCTGTTGTGTATCTCGGGGGGAATAACTCATTTTTTCAAAGTAAACGTATGTTTCCATACATTATTTTGTAAATACACTTTCCATCAGTGTTTCACAACCTTCATTTAATCAAGTGATAATGTGTAGCTGACCAAACTTAGAAGAACTAATTAAAATTAATATACTGTCTGATAAATGCATCCTGAGCATTTGCTAGTGAGGATGCTCCCAATAACAGATGAAAACTACAGAAAATTAGGTGGAAAGAACAGAGAAAAGCTTTAATGTGGATTTCACCTTAAATGCCAAAAAAGGAAAGTGTTTATAACAGAAAATCTTAGCCCAGCAGCATAATAACGATGGACTTCTATTTGTCTCAAGGTTTCAGGCAGAGTAAATAAAGGTGCTGCTCAAAAATATCTTTATCTACAAGTTAAAATATATAATCCAGAAAAGGCAAATCCAAAATGTTAAAGTCAAAGATTTAAGGAATATGAAGTATTTTAAAATCCAGGAATTTAGAGCACAAATCCAGAGAAACTGTAATACAGAGATGCTAAAGTAGCAAATATGCTTGTAATTCTGGGAATTACCTAGAAAACTTTTTCCTAGAAAACTCTCAGTTAAAAAAAAAAAAAAAAAAAAAAAAAACCATAAGATGATAAAGTCACTTTCCTCACACATCACATAAGCCCACTTTGTAATCCCTGACTGGCACTCTGCCTGACACATAGCAGGCAAAACAAAAATGTTGAACAGGAGAAGTACATAGAAAGTTCACAGTCCCAGACTTAACCAAAAAAGAACTAACCATTCTTCCAAATGCAGGCTTCTTGGGAAGCAGTGCAAGGGCAGATGATGGGCTAGATGTCAAGCTAGATGTCCATCCATTAGATGACACATCTGAGGTGTACCACTCCCAGGCACAGCAGTATCCCAGTGGACACCTGCAGCAACCCTGAATATTGTCAGAGCTGGAGAATGAGTTCTCCTCCTCAAGTATCCAAGCCCCTGGCACAGGGCCTGGCTGAGCCCATGACAAGTCCTCAACAAATGATTACTGACTGGCTGAATGTCTTAGGATCCTACCTTAATATGCCTACTCAGTTGTGTAGGAAATTTTTCTTCTTCCACATCTTTGACAGCTGCTTTGCCTCGAAACAAATCTATGGTCATACCAGGAGGAAGCAATCCTTGATGCTGCTGCCACTTCAGTGCCTATGAGGAAAAAAAAAAAGTATAGCAATCTGTTCAGGTGCTTTTAAGATCTGGTCATGACTGCTCAGAAACCAAGCCCGAAAGGATGAGGTTCAGAGTAAGCTGTGAGCCATCTAGACCCCAACTATTTTTGGCCATCCAAACACAACATAATCCGTGCTCCTCTGTGTGTCCAAGAACACAGGCTGATCTAAGGGTGGAAGGGGACTCTGAGAACCAAGTCTGTCATCCACCTATTTTCTTATAGGTGTGGCTGTTTTGTTATAAACAAAACCTGGAAAACAGAAATCTCCCATAGTACTAACACTCAAACACACCCACTACTAACATTTTATATACTACCTTCCAATATTTCCCCCCCTACATATGTTTCATTAACCTAGTTGTAATTATACTATATGTAAAATTTTATTTTCTCTTGTTTTCACCTATCAATAGATCATACTAGTCACAGCTATCATTTTAATGGCTGTAAAATACATTCCATCAAGTAGATGTCTCACAGTTAATCAATATATTAGTGGACATTTACACTGCTTCCAATTTTTCAATCACCTAAATAATGCTGCAATGAACATCTTTGGACATAAGGCTTTTTCTATTTTGGGGATATTCCCCTCTTATTTTATATTCCTGGAAAAGAAATTACTAAATCCAAAAAGAACAAGAATGGTTAAGGCTCTTGATATATTTGATATATAGTGCCAAACTCCTTTCCAAAAGGGCTGCTTTCCAAAAAAAGTTGCAGTTGCAATAGTGTTCACAACTGCTTTATGAGGGGTGAAATAAATAATGAACTTTGGATGGTCCTAGGTTAAATCATTCACCAACTATGTCATTTTGACTCCCAGTTTTGCCAACTGAAAAAGTCAGGAAAAAAAAGCCTAATTCGGGGGCCAGGAGTGGTGGCTCATGCCTGTAACCCCAACACTTTAGGAGGCCAAGGCGGGCAGTTCACCTGAGGTCAGGAGTTCCAGGTCAGCCTGGCCAACACTGTGAAACCCCATCTCTACTAAAAATACAAAACTTAGCTGGGTGTGGTGGCACATGCCTGTAATCCCAGCTACTCAGGAGATTGAAGCAGGAAAATTGCTTGAACCCAGGAGGCAGAGGCTGCAGTGAGCCAAGATAGTCCCACTGCACTCCCAGCCTGGGCAACAGAACGAGACTGTTTCTCCAAAAAAAAAAAAAAAAAAAAAAAAGCCTAATTCGTAGAGGATAAGACTAAATAATATATGTGAATCCTATATAATAAGCACATGTTCACATAATAAGCACACAATCAATGTTTATTCCCCTTTCCTTTTGTTATACCAAGAAAAATCAATAATTTTTGGATATCATTTAAAACAGGGGTCCCCAACCACTGAACTGCAGACCAGTACCGGTCCATGGCCTATTAGGAACCCAGCTGTACAGCAGGAGGTGAGTAGCCAGCGAGTGAGAGCATTATAGTCTGAGCTCCACCTCCTGCCAGATCTGCACAGCATTAGATTCTCATAGGAGCATGAACCCTATTTTGAACTGCGCAGCGAGGGATCTAGGGTGCATACTCATTATGAGAATCTAATGCCTGACGATCTTAGGTGGGAGAGTTTCATCCTGAAACCCACCCCTCTGACACCCCCACCACCATCTGTGGAAAAACTGTCTTCCACGAAACCAGTCTCTGGTGCCAAAAAGGTTGGGGACTGCTGATTTAAAAATTTTAGCTACTTTAATAAGTAGAAATAGAATACCCTACTTTAGGCAGTTCTCTGATTGAGTTGAACTGTTCTCTGTATTTATTAGATATATTTCCTCTTCTGTTAACTGTTCATGGTATTTGCTCACTTATCTATCATAATCTTACCATTCTCACCAATTTGTGAACTTTAATGTGATAAAGGTATTTGTTGTTTATGTTTGCTACAAAGAATTATTTTACCAACTTTTCTTTTTAAAGAGAGAGGTTCTCACTCTGTCAGGCTGGAAGTGTGGTGGCATGATCACGACTCACTGCAGCCTCAAACTCCTGGGCTCAAGCAGTCCTTCTATCTCAGCCTTCCAAGTAGCTGTGACTATGTCTATTTTTGGATTATAGCTTTATAGGTTTCTTTTCATCTTAAGTTCCATTCTCAAGTGATGAAATCTGTTGATCTTTTCCTTGGTGTTTAATCTCTAAGCTTGGGAAGACTATCAGGTTTGATAGATTATATATCTCCAAGTGTTTTTCTATTTTCTTAAAATATCTAACTTTCTATCTGAAATTATGCTACATAAAATATGGGAGCAGGCTCTGATCTTACCTCTCCTCCTCAATTCTAAAGTCAGTGTCCCAACATCATATACTATATTTCCTATATTCCTAGGTTTTGTGGTATTCCCCATTGTCATCCATGGAATTATTATAAATAACAGGATTGGGTTTTTGCATTGTTGTTGCACTGGTTGCAACAGATATTCTTTTTTTTTTTTTTTTTTTTTTTTTTGAGACGGAGTCTCGCTCTGTAGCCCAGGCTGGAGTGCAGTGGCCGGATCTCAGCTCACTGCAAGCTCCGCCTCCCGGGTTTACGCCATTCTCCTGCCTCAGCCTTCCCGAGTAGCTGGGACTACAAGCGCCCGCCACCGCGCCCGGCTAGTTTTTTGTATTTTTTTAGTAGAGACGGGGTTTCACCGTGTTCGCCAGGATGGTCTCGATCTCCTGACCTCGTGATCCGCCCGTCTCGGCCTCCCAAAGTGCTGGGATTACAGGCTTGAGCCACCGCGCCCGGCCTGCAACAGATATTCTTGTGCCCACTACCAAAATGATGCAAACTATAGGTCTTTATTAAATGCAGTATTTCTAAGCCTAGTACGCTCTCAACATTCTTCCTTTCCAAAGTTTCTTTGCTAAATATATTTTTTCTTTTTTTTTTTAATTGAGACAGAGTCTCAATTAAAGTGCAGTGGCGCAATCTTGGCTCACTGCAAACTCCGCCTCCCGGGTTCAAGTGATTCTCGTGCCTCAGCCTCCCAAATAGCTGGGATTACAGGTGTGCGTCATGATGGCCGGCTAATGTTTCTATTTTTAGTACAGCCGAGGTTTCGCCATGTTGGCCAGGCTGGTCTCGAACTCCTGACCTCAGGTGATCCACCCGCCTCGGCCTCCCAAACCATTGAGATTACAGGCATGAACCACCGTGCACAGCCTGATAAATGTATTTTCAAGTTTATTATTCCAGATGAATGCTAAATTCCTTTGTAAAGTAGTTCTAATCCTACTGCAATCTTTATGATAATTGCTTTAAATCTGAGAACTGGTATTGAATGTCAGTCTTATCCCAGAAAATCAATGTTTCACCATTTATTCAAGTATTCTATTGTAAGTTTTGAAGGATTTTTTTTTTTTTTTGCCTTTTTAAAAATGGAAATCATCTATTTCCCAGATAATGCTAGGTTTTATATTATATATTTCTGCTATAAACAGAACACTCTTCCACTGAATTTTCTAACTAGCTGCTGCTGATAAACAGGAGTGCAATCAAATTGTATATTTTGTATCTAGCAACTTTCTAAACTTTAAAATTCTAAGATTATTATAGTTGAAATATTTAATGTTTCTAAATATATTAATTGCTTTCCAAAATTCCTATCTTACTTATGTTTATGTTTTCCTGCAATCACCAGAGAGAATGTGTGTCTCCTTGGACCTCTCTCCAATCAATCTGTACCCTCTTCTGGCCTGTAACAGTTTCTAATCATTTCCATATTCAAAAGAAAAAAAAACCAAAAAACCTTGTCTGGCCCTGTGTTCTTTTTGAGCTTCTGTTGTCCTCTTCCCTCCCCACCACCCTCATCTCCTTCCCTTAACCACCAAGGTTCAAGAGCCATCTACATTCGCTACCTTCACTTCTCAGTTAAATTCACTCCTTATCTTACTGCAATATCGCTCTGTCCCCACCTTTCCACTGGCAGTGCATCTCAGATATCCCAACAGCCAAACCAGACTCCTTTCTGACCCTCATCATGTTTTCTGTTGCTGTTGATCTTAATGAACACTCTTCAAACTCTCTCTTAGCTGCTCTAAACCCATTCTCTCGAGGTTCCTTTTTATCTCTCTGGCTGTTTTTTTCTCTGTTTGCTCTGTTGACTTTAAGTGTTCCCTGTGGTTTCCTTCTCAAATTTTTACTTCTTCTTTTTTTTTTTTTTTTTTTTTTTGAGACAGAGTTTTGTTCTTGTCCCCCAGGCTGGAGTGCAATGGTGCAATCTCAGCTCACTGCAACCTGTACCTCCCAAGTTCAAGCAATTCTCCTGCATCAGCCTCCAGAATAGTTGGGATTATAGGCGCAAGCCACCACACCTAGCTAATATTTTTGTATTTTTAGTAGAGACAGGGTTTCACCATGTTGGCCAGACTGGTCTCGAACTCCTGACCTCAGTTGATAGGCCCACCTCAGCTTCCCAAAGTACTGGGATTACAGGCATGAACCACCACACCTGGCCAAATTTTTACTATTCTTATTCTACATGCTTTCCATAGGTAATTACATTTACAGCTTCAACTACTACTATAATTTCCAAATCTATAATTTTAGCCAAAATCTCTAGGTTAAGGTCCAGATTCACAGATCCAAGTGCCTATACTACAAGTTTCCACTTGTATGTCCCACAGGACTTTAGCACATCTAAAAATGGATCATTTCTCCTATCTCTAGTTTCTACCCCCAGCCCCCAACAAATCTGCCCTTCTTATATTTTCTACCAAGTCACTCAAACCAGAAACTAAAAGGAAACGAAACCTAGAACAAAAACCTCACTGGCTCTTCACATATAACCAATTAAATGTAGAACACATGAGTTTATTTCCACTCTCTGTAAAAAATCTACTAAAGTGATGGTAATTAAGGAATAAAAAAGATACATGCCCCAAAAGACAAAGAGAATGGGAGAACAGCAAGAAAAAAATGTTAGTTAAATTTTAGGAGGTGAAAAGTGAATGGACTTGTGGGAACCAAGAACAGAGAAAACTGAAACCTAATTGTACAAGGTGAAGAAGGGGAAGCCACAAGAAGCAAGTCAAACTACCTTGCAAAACTCCAAAAAGGCTTAGGAACTGGAAGAATCACATACGCCACAGGGCTGAAAACAGGGGCAATATTAAAGTCTGTATAAGGAGCAGTTAGCTACCACGACTTCTCCCAACCCTGTGCAACTACCTCACCTTAGCCTCAAGAGAAATCAGGTAATGTACATTCTAGAAAGGTTGAGGTCCTGGGCTCTGCAAATCTCAGTAGAGTTGAGGACAGGGTGGAGGTGAGAAGCCACAATGAAAACTGGGGGGTTCAGTGTACACTGGTATGCTGAACAGTGAGATTTCTCTATCCTCCACTCCTACTTGCATCCTCTCAGCTCTGGTTCTCAAGATACGGTTTAGGCAGGAACTACTCTCCAGGCAGGAACTACTCTCCAAGCAGGAACTACTCTCTGGAAAAGCTGACCAGTCCAAGAGAATATTTCTGCAGAGAATGACAAGTGAGGATCCCCATCCTATCATCCCAGGCTGAACTCTATCAGTTCTCAAACTCCTCCTTCCAACCACCCAACCGGACATATAATTCTGTTATTTAATGTTTCACTCTTAAAATATAAACCACAGCAGAGATCTCTAAGTATTTGAGGAAAACTTCCACATATGGTCACCAAAACAAACAGGGAAGAGGAGAACTCAGAGAAAAAGAAAAAATAGGAACAATATGGGGCAGGGAAGAAAATAAAACTTTAAACATTTAGAGAGAAAGATATACAGTATTACAGACACAAGTAAAATCTCGAAAATTCATTCCTACACTTCCTTTCTCAGGAAGTTACTGGCCTCAGTACTCCCACAAAATGAAAGTCGAGGCTGGACTCAGTGGCTCACACCTGTAATCCCAGTACTTAGGAAGGCAGAGGCAGGATAGCCTGGGCAACACAGCAAGGCCCTGTTCTTCATTTAATTAAAGACAAAAAACAAAAAACAAACAAAAAAAGAACGCCGGGCACAGTGGCTCACACCTGTAATCCCAGCACTTTGGGAGGCCGAGGCGGGCGGATCACGAGGTCAAGAGATCGAGACCATCCTGGCCAACATGATGAAACACTGTCTCTACTAAAAATACAAAACTTAGCTGGGCGTGGTGGTGGGTGCCTGTGGTCCCAGCTACTTAGGAGGCTGAGGGAGGAGAATTGCTTGAACCTGGGAGGCGGAGATTGCAGTGAGCCGAGATCGTGCCACTGCACTCCAGTCTGGTGACAGAGTAAGACCCCGTCTCAAAAAAAAGAAAAAAAAGAGGTCTAACTATGAAAGAAAGAAAAATGATGAATCTATAAATAAGATCTACAAAAAAAAAGAGGCCCAAAATTCCCAGTATGAAGATGAGAGAAGTCCTGGTACAGTAACTGTGCAGCAATACAAGAGAACTAGTCCTGATGAGAACAAAGAGAGAAGGGCCTCAGGAAAGGTATCAGCAAGGGGAAAAAAAAAGGACTTTTGAGGGTTCTACCAGAAATACTCAGGCTGGACTAGCAGAAGTGCATAGAAAACTAGGCAAAAGAAAAAATAAAGCAATAATTATTGCAAATCATAAAAATTTATGTAAGAAATTACATGTAATTATTTTTTAGCTGTGAACAATATCTATATAAAAATAACTATGTAAACACTGAATACAGATCGAACCAGAAGTTGTGATACAACCCTACTGAAAATCCGGAAGAAGAATAAGTGTGTATTGAGGAGAGTGGGTATGAGACAAATCATTTTTCAGTGAAGAAAGTTAGTTGCTAATGACTAAAAAAAAAAAAAAAAAAAAATCAGGTAATAACAGTATAAACATGGTATTCAGCTATGGAGGTAATAGGAAAGTTAAGAACCAGACGTGGAGAAGGGAAGCACATGGGACTGTTTTTCACTGTAAGCCCTGAAGTACTACTTAAACGATGCACAGCTATTAGTTTGATTAAAAAATTTAAAGGCAGCTTACTTTTAAATCTCAGAATCACTGCAGGCCTACAACAAATAGCTTTTTGATCCTTTTCTAAATGCAGATTTAGTGCAAAAAGGTTATTAACATCCCTATTAATCACTTGTGCCCTTTGTTATTTATAAAATATCTATTACTCTAGGTAGCTTTATAATAATGACAATGCTGGCAACACTATTAGTAATTTTTTAAAAAATCATCACCAGCAGCTACCATTTACTATTTACAAGGTGCCAGGAAATGTATAAAGTGTTTATGAACATTATTTCTCTTAATCCTTACTCATCAATACTATGATGAGTAAATGGGATCAGAAAAGTAAAGTAATTTGCCAAGACTATATAGCTGGTAAATGAGAAAGCCTGGATTCTAACCAGGGTGGGCATTTGTTTCAGTTTTTCCAGGACAGTTACTGTTTGCACTTGGTGTTCTGGCATAGTGATCAATAGTACTCTCAACACTATCTCAGACAGGATGATAAATTCTATGGTAACCCTAATTCTAACTGACTCCAGAGCTTGTTATTAACCACTAATCTATATTGCCTCTCCCAGGAAAGAAGGAGAGTGGAACAGCACAGTTATTGGTATAAGCAACTCTGTAGGTAGTCACCAATTCTTAAGGTGTACGATTTCTTCAGCTAAGACAGAGTTTATACAAAGGAAATTAGGAAATTGTACCAGTTCACTTTTTAAATTTATTTTTATTTTTGGAGGCAGGGTCTCACTCTATTATTGCCCAAGCTGGAGTACAATGGCATGATCATAGCTCACTGTCATCTCAACCTTCTGGGCTCCAGTGATCCTTCCACCTCAGCCTCCCAAGTAATTGAGACCACAGGCACACACCACCATACCCTGCTAATTTTTTTACTTTTTGTAGACAGGGTCTCACAATGTTGCTTAGGCTGGTCTCCAACTTCTAGGCTCAAGTGATTCTCCTGCCTCAGCCTCCCAAAGTGCAAGGATGACAGGTGTGAGCCACCACGCCTGGCCTCTAAAGGAATTGAATTACCTGTCCCAGCAATGCCATGAGACGAGATGGAGGCACCACACTGACTTCACCAGCTAAGGCCTGGGCAATTGCTGCTCTTCTCTTTTCTTTGCTACTTCCATCTGGGTATGCCTGAAAAAGGAGAGGATGTAGCATCATTTCCAAGAAGCAACAACAAGATATGAGTGTGCTTACTTAAAACAAACAAGCAAAAGCATACACAGAGGAAAATGTGAAAAGAAATTACCCAGTTAAAGAAGGGATTAAACTAATTTAGTTTTTTAAAATGACTTCCCAATTCTGTCCACTTGCATTTCAAAAGTATGAGTTGGGAGAAAACTGAGGTCAGCCAATCCACACTATTATTATTTTTTCACTGAGTTCCTGGCCAAAGGACACACTGCTATTTTTCTGAAAAGAGTCCAAGTAAACCATATTAAACCGAGTTGTTTTTCCAGTTTTTCAAAAATTTGCAGAACCAAGAATTCTTTTATATTCTTTAGTAATTTCTTAAATGGCTCCCAGCACAGAAGTGCTTCACCACCTCTAAGTTAAATCCCATCCTGGTGATCTAAACTCCTTTCCTTTATCCTCATTTTAAGTTTACTTTGACATTCCATTATCCAGTGCCTATTAAGTTTTTATTCCTCCTGAGAAAATACTTGCAAACTAGTAACCAGAATACGGCCGGGCGGGGCGGCTCATGCCTGTAATCCCAGCACGTTGGGGGACTGAGGCGGGCAGATCACCTGAGGTCAGGAGTTCGTGACCAGCCTGGCCAAGATGGTGAAACCCCGTCTCCACTAAATAAAAATAGAAAAACTAGCCGGGCCGTAGTGGTGGGTGCCTGTAATCTCTGCTACTCAGGAGGCTGAGGCAGGAGAATTCCTGGAACCCAGGAGGCAGAGGTTGCAGTGAGCTAAGATCGTGCCATTGCACTCTACCCGGGGCGACAACAGTAAGACTCCATCTCAGAAAAATAAATAAATAATTAAATAACCAGAACACAAGGCCAAGTGTGGTGGCTCATGACTGTCATCCCAGCACTTTAGGAGGCCGAGGCGGGTGGATCGCTTGAGGCCAAGAGTTCGAGACCAACCTGGCCAACATGGTGAAACCCTATCTCTACTGAAAATTCAAAAATTAGCTGAGTGTGGTGGCACACACCAGTAATCCCAGCTACTTGGTGGCTGAGGCACGAGAATTACTTTAACCCAGAAAGCAGAGGCTGCAGTGAGCCGAGATCATGCCACTGGACTCCAGCCTGGGTAACAGAGCTCTGTCAAAAAAAAAAAAAAAAACAAAAAAAAACAAAAAAAAAACCCAGAATATATAAGGAGCTCAAACAACTCTATAGGAAAAAAACCTGACAATCCAATTTTGTTAAAAATGGGTGAAAGATCTGAAAAGCCGTTTCTCAAAAAAAAAAGACATACACAAGGCAAACAGGTTTATTTAAAGGTGCTCAACACAACTGATCATTAGAGAAATGCAAATCAAACTATAATGAGATATCATCTCACTCCAGTTAAAATGGCTTTTGTACAAAAAGGCAGGAAAGAACAAATGCTGGTGAGTAAGTGGAGAAAAAGGAACCCTCATACACTATTAGTGGGAAAGTAAATTAGTACAACTACTATGGAGAATAGTTTGAAGATTCCTCAAAAAACTAAACATGGAGGTACCATATGATCCAGCAATCCCACTGCTAGGTACACACCCAAAAGGAAATCAGTATATCAAAGAGATATCTGCACTCCCATGTTTATTACATCAGTGTTCACAATAGCCAAGATTTGGAAGCAACCATTAATAGATAAATAAAGAAAATGTGGTACATGTACACAATGGAGTACCACTAGCCATATAAAAGAATGAGATCCCGTCATTCGCAACAACATGGATATAACTAGAGCTCATTATGGTAAGTGAAATAAGCCAGGCACAGAAAGACAAACTTTGCATGTTCTCATTTATTTGCAGGAACTAAAAATTAAAACATGGAGATACAGATATATGGTTATCAGAGGCTGGGAAGGGTGGAGGTGGCGGGGTAAGAAGGAAAGTGGGGATGGTTAATAGATACAAAAAATATAAAGAATAAATAAGAAACAGCATTTGATAGCACAACAGGGTGACTACAGTCAATAATAATTGTACATTTTAAAATAACTGAAAGAATTGAATCCTTTGTAACATAAAGGATATGCTTGAGGTGATGGATACTCCATTTACCCTCATTATGCACTGCATGCCTATATCAAAATATCTCATGTACCCCATAAATATATATACCTACTATGTACCCCCCAAAAATTTTTTTTAATCGTTTTTCCTCCTATTTTGACAAACCTCTAGTGAAAGGCTGGGGGGTGGGCAGGAAGAATGAAACTATACAGATAATAAGGTTTTGGAAGAATAAAAGACTATCTATCATCATGCTCTACCAGTAAGCATAATCAGCTAAGAAGCAAAAGCACAAGCTTCTAGGGACTAAAAAGGCTAGAATGAAACTGCATTTGTTAGGGGCAAGACACACAAATGATCAGTGAACATACCAGCAGATAATCAGAAAACTGAATAAAATTATTCTTTTTTTAACACATGCAAATTTCAACCAACATATATAAACAGAGAAGCATCATTCTCAAAAATTAAATCAAAATCACAAAAAGTATCCAATAAAATGATTTAAAAAAAAAAAGATGTTATTATATTTCCAAAGTTGACAAAAAGTTCCTTTACATTACCACAGTCATACCTCACGAGGATCAAAGTAAGACCTGGCCAAAAGGTTCTCCAGATGAATATATCGCTCTGGCTGTGTTTGTTTTAACATGATCATGGGATCCGTCTGTCTCAAAAGTGACCTGGCAGCACCCAATTCACGGAGCTCTATCAATTCCAGAACAACCTGAACAATTAAAAAAAAAAAAAAAAAAAAAACAGATGTTCCAACACATTCTCTTATTAATATTTTTCAGTAAAATATCTAACACAGATATGGCCTGTCAAAGTGATTTCCAATGCCAGGAAGTGCCCCTTTCCCTTTTCACTAGCAATTTCAGGTGGACAACTGAAGTAATTATAAATATTCGGCCAGGCTTGGTGGCTCATGCCTGTAATCCTAGCACTTTGGGAGTGGTTCAAGATGAGTGGATCACTTGAGGTCAGGAGTTCAAAACCAGTCTGGCCAACGTGGTGAAACCCACTCTCTACTAAAAATACAAAAAAATTAGCTGGGTGTGGTGGTATGCGCCTGTAATCCCAGCTACTTGGGAGGCTGAGGCAGGAGAATTGCTTGAACCCGAGAGGCAGAGGTTGCAGTGAGCCAAGCTCACGCTACTGCACTCTGTCTCAAAAAATTAGTAATTTTAATCCTTCAAACTCTATCCATTTTTATCTACCAATCTCCCCTCCTCTCAAGCTTCTTGCTCAGAATGTAGATGCCAAAGAAAGCTAAAAATGGGAATACCCCCATGGGCTCCAGAGAAACCTTTCTCCAGTTACCAAAATTTTATTTGGGAATTATTGAACTCATATGGATTATAAAGAAACAAACTGCCCAGACACGGCAGTTCACACCTGTAATCCCAGCATCTGGGAGACCAAGGCAGGTGGATCACTGAGGTCAGGAGTTGGAGACCAGCCTGGCCAATGTGGTGAAACCCCGTCTCTACTAAATACAAAAATTAGCCGGGTGTGGTGGTGCACGCCTGTAATCCCAGCTACTCAGGAGGCTGAGGCAGAAGAATCACCTGAACCCGGGAGATGGAGGCTGCAGTGAGCAGAGGTCGCACCACTGCACTCCAGCCTGGGCAACAGAGTGAGACTCCGTCTCAAAAAAAAAAAAAACCCCGAAAACAAAAACAAAAAACCAACTTCCCTACTTTTACTTCAAATTACAATCTTATTTCCAAAAAGTCTACTCTGTTTTATAATCACAAATTTGTCTGATCTTTGTCCTAGGTTCTTGACTTGGAGCTTCTTGGAATTTAACCAGTGATAGGGGTATCTTTGTTACTCCTGGGCCCCTTGAATCACACCTGGGTTTGTGCAAAGGAAATGGCTCAGGATAGGTAGGAGCTAGTTACCAGAAAGACTAACTATGTGATTAGAAAGTTGAGGCTCTCTTACGCCTATAATCCCAGCTCTTTTGAAGGTCAAGGCTGGCGAACTGCTTGAGCCCAGGAGTTTGAGACCACCCTGGGTATTATGGTGAGATCCTGTCTCTACAAAAAAATGCAAAAATTAGGCAGGCGTGGTGGTGCGTGCCTGTGTTCCTAGCCACTCAGGAGGCTGAGGCAGGAGGAAGGATTGATCCCGGAAATGGAGGATGCAGCAAGCTGTGATCTTGCCACAGCACTCCAGAGTGGGTAACAGAACAAGACCTAGTCTCAAAAAGTGGAATTTTAATTTGGGAAATCTTGGATTTTCCGAGAAGGGAGAAAAAATACCATGTCAAGCCTTGCCATTGTAAGTTTTATGGGCTGATGCAGCCCTACTGTGCTTGAAGGAACGCTCGCTGACGCTTTTTCGTCAGAGAGCTGGCCCACAGCAAACCAACCCACGGAGATCAGCATCTCCACCACTCTCACCTGTTCATAGAGGTCAATGAGGGTTTTGTCTGGCAATTTCAGAGACTGGATAGCCTGCAACACAGTATCCCAATGGCCACTGTTAATGTCAGCCACAAAACTCTCAATGCTGTCCACAGTATTCAGAGACACAGTAGTCTCCTCCTGCAAGGTGGCTAACGCCCGATGTAAACTGTTCTCCTTCAAGTACTGCATGATAAGGCGGATCACACTGAAAGAAAACAAATCATTCAGCTCAGGGATTCTCACTCACCAGAGGTCAAAAACAAAGCCTACCAAGCTCCTACTCAATCACCTTCCTTTATCATTCCTTTATCATTTCTTTATCATGTGAGTAAAATTTTCCAAAATCACACAATCTAAATTACAAGGGGACCCCCCCAACCATAGAGACACTGGGGTTCAAGGAAGGGAAATCATTTGCCTAATGTCTCAGTCAGCTAATAAGGGAGTTGGTATCAAGGTGACTATCTTATTTCCTAATTCAGAGCCTAGTTTCCTATTCATTCCTATAATTATATTGTAGCACACTTCACTGAATTACTTTAAATAACTACACTAGTCATTGATACAAAATAATCTAAATGAGGCTACGCATGCTGGCTCATGACTGTAATCTCAGTACTTTGGGAGGCTGAGGCAGAGAGATTGCTGGAAACCAGGAGTTTGAGACCAGATCAGGCAGCTGTGAGACTCCATCTCTACAAATTTCTTTAATTAGCCAAACATGGTAGCACATGCCTGTAGTCCCAGCTACTTGGGATGTTGATGTGGGAGGATCCCTTGAGCCCAGGAGTTCAAGAGCAGCATGGGCAACATAAGGAGACCCCTTCTCTAAAAAAAAAAAAAAAAAAAAAATTAGCTAGGCATGATAGTGTGTGCTTGTGGTCCCAGCTATTTGGGAAGCTAGGGTGGGAGGATCACTTGTATCCGTAAAGTTGAGGCTGCAGTGAGCCGTGATCATGCCACTGCACTCTAGCCTGGGAAAGAGAGCAAGACCCTGTCTCAAAAAATAAATAAAATAAAGCCTATGAGGTAAGTTTACTTCCCAATTTACAGATGAGAATTTGATCAGATAATAGAGATAGTAAGCGGAAAAATCAGGACTCAAACTGGCAGTGTGGCTCTTGAGCATATATTCCTGAGAAGAAAGCAAACACCCTCTTCTTTTTTTTTTTTTTTTTTGAGAAAGGGTCTCACGCCCATTCACTCAGGCTGGAAAGAATGGTGGCAGGATCATGGCTCACTGCAGCCTCGACTTCCTGGGATCAAGTGATCCTCTCACCTCAGCCTCCCGAGTAGCCGAGACCACAGGCACGCACCACCACACTGGCTAATTGTTGTATTTGTAGAAACGTGGTTTTGCCATGTTGACCATGCTGTCTCAAACTCCTGGGCTCAAGTGATCCACCTGCCTCAGCTTCCCAAAGTGTTGGGATTACAGGTGTGAGCCACCACACCTGGCCCCTCTTCTTAAAAACAACTATAAAAGAGAACTGATTGCTGCTACTGTAAGTAGTCTTTTTCTCTCATGGACCCTTTATGAGGTATGCAGGTCTCCAGACTTAGACCCCTGTTATTCTGGTATGATACTATCTTCCTTAGCACATTTCCATTGACTTCCATTTTACACTCCCAAAATAAGTCATCTCTCTCCTCAAACACCTCACATTTGACACAGACAAAATCAAATTCCCTACCTTCAAACACGAATGAATGCATAATGAGTTAAAAGCTTTGAAGACAGTCTGGGATTTGAATCAAAGTTATGTGACCTTGGACAAGTTGGTTAACATCATTTCAGTATTTGCCGAATGTATAAACCTCCCTTCCTCGTATGAAGTCTCCAAAAGCCGGGCGTGGTGGTTCATGCCTGTAATGCCAGCACTTTGGGAGGCCAAGGCGGGTGGATCACCTGAGGTCGGATCACCTGAGGTCGGGAGTTCGAGACCAGTCTGACCAACATGGAGAAACTCCGTCTCTACTAAAAATACAAAATTAGCCAGGCGTGGTGGCACATGCCTGTAATTCCAGCTACTAGGGAGGCTGAGGCAGGAGAATCGCTTGAACCCGGGAGGCAGAGATTGCAGTGAGCCGAGATCGCGCCATTGCACTCCAGCCTGGGAAACAAGAGCGAAACTCCATCTCAAAATAAAAAAAGTCAAGTCTCCAAAAAAGGTCCTCTCCCTCCCTTACACTCAGAACACAACAGTTATGTCTGTTAATTTAATTATTATTAAGTATTGGCAAGGACAGGTGGAGGATGGAGTTCTGGAAAAGCACACTAAAGTCTTCTTTAGTCACTACTATTTAGTCATTCCCTATTCCTTGAAAATTTTTCTTTCTAGCCCAGTCTCCAGAGTCTGCCTCTCCTTTGCGGTTACAGAGAGCTCACAGACAAACCAAAATTCAGTGCCAGATCAGGCCTGAGACTTGTTCATTCATTCCAAAAGCTAGTTGTTCATCCATTCCAAAAGCAATTAACTCTTCCTCTAAGGTACGCAAGACACTGAGACCACAAGGAAAAGGAGCTCCTAGGCACCGACAAAGCTAGTTTGGGGTGAGGTTATCAAACAGTGACAACAATGAGTGATAAATGCTAGGCAGAGGAAAGCAAAGGGGCCATATGAGCACAGAGACAACAAATCACATTGCATAAGCTCGACAGGGAGAGAAGCAAGGCTTAAAAGAGACCTATCCCCGTGTGCAGATTCAATTAGACTGGAGTCCAGAGTGGATCCTTAATTTGGTCAATCACAGCGCGCCAGCAGTCGGCTAAGGATAGAACTCTGGTCTGCAAGGTGTGTTTTCCCCACCCCATGCCACCTCCTTCGAGGCTTTGGGCTTCTCGTCTGAGAGCTGCTACTTTCCTGTGGGCCCACCTCCGAGATAGCCAGATCCAAGATGCTTCTTTGGGGGCAAGGAAATGGCCCTCCATTCCCTAGCCTCTCGGATGCCTTCCCCCGAGTATCTTCCGCCCCACACCCTTAACCTCTGGGCCCCTGGCACGGCGGGAACATCTCCACCGCAGGACTCACTCCGAAGATTCGATTTCGATCGACATAGCTGTATTTCTCCGGGAGCAGGCCCCAGTTCTTCTTCAAGGCTGGTCGCGCAACACACCAACGACACCTCCGGCGGACGCCTAACGTCACTTCCGCTTGGGTCGGCATCTGGCGCCCGCCCTGGAGATAGAGTGAACAAAAAGAAGGCGAGGTGCGCGTAGGGGCGGGGCCCTCAGGGGCTGTCAGAGGCGGAGTTTATGCCTCTGCCCCAGAGAAATAAGCTCCAGGAGGAAGACTGTTTAAAAGTAGGCCAGGGTGGCTCAAGCCTGTAATCCCAGCACTTTGGGAGGCCGAGACGGGCGGATTACGAGGTCAGGAGATCGAGACCATCCTGGCTAACACGGTGAAACCCCGTCTCTACTAAAAAAAAATAGAAAAAACTAGCCGGGCGAGGTGGCGGCGCCTGTAGTCCCAGCTACTCGGGAGGCTGAGGCAGGAGAATGGCGTAAATCAGGGAGGCGGAGCTTGCAGTGAGCTGAGATTCGGCCACTGCACTCCAGCCTGGGCGACAGAGACTCCGTCTCAAAAAAAAAAAAAAAAAAAAAAAAGGTAGGCCACGGCCGGGCGCGGTGGCTCAAGCTTGTAATCCCAACACTTTGGAAGGCCGAGGCAGGCGATCACCTGAGGTCGGGAGTTCGAGACCAGCCTGACCAACATGGAGAAACCCCGTCTCTACTAAAACTACAAACTTAGCCGGGCGTAGTGGCGCATGGCTGCAATCCCTACTCGGGAGGCTGAGGCAGGAGAATCGCTTGAACCCAGGAGGCGGAGGTTGCAGTAAGCCGAGATCGCGCCATTGCACTCCAGCCTACAAAACAAGAACTCAACGTCTCAAAAAAAAAAAAAAAAAAAAAAGCTCTGGGCGTCATACAGCTCACAAATGCGCTGAACAAGAAAAGCGCTGGGGTGGAGCGCAGTGGCTCACGTCTGTACTCCCAGCGCGCGCTTTGGGAGGGAGGCCGAGGCAGGGTGGATTACCTGAGGTCAGGAGTTCGAGACCAGCCAGGGCAACATGGTGAAACCCTGTCTCTACTAAAAATACAAAAAATTAGCCAGGCTTGGTGGCGGGGGCGCCTGTAATCTCAGCTACTCGGGAGGCTGTGGCAGGAGAATCGTTTCAACTCGAGAGGTGAAGGTTGCAGTGAGCCGAGATCGCACCATTGCACTCCAGCCTGGGCGAGGAGAGCAAAACTCCGTCTCGAAAGAAGAAAAGAAAAGTAGTGGTGATCAGATTCTAGTAAGAAAAGCGGGGAAAAAAAAAAAAAAGGAAAGAAAAAGCACTGGTTTGGAAAGGTCGCTCTTTTTTTTTTTTTTTTTTTTTTTTTTGAGATGGAATCTAAATCTCGCACCGTCGCCCGGGCTGGAGAGCACAACAGTGGTGCGATCTCAGCTCACTGCAATCTCTGCCTCCCGGGTTCAGGATATTCACTTGCCTCAGCCTCCAGAGTACCTGGGATTACAGGCTTCTTGCCACCATGCCTGGCTCATTTTTTGTATTTTTAGTAGAGATGGGGTTTCACTATGTTGGTCAGGCTGTTCTCGAACTCCTGACCTCGTGATCTGCCCGCCTTGGCCTCCCAAAGTGCTGGGATTACAGGTGTGAGTCACCGTGCCCGGCCAATGTTGCTTTCATTTGATGTAGTTAGTTGATTCGATTTCAGATAAGGCTGAATATGCAATACCTGATTGGGATATTAATACATTCTAAACCAACATAACACTAGCCAAAATTTATAGGAAGAGTTACTTGAGGGTTTTGGTTGGTTGGTTGGTTTTGCGTTTTTTGGAATCAAGGACTCGCTTTGTTGCCCAGGCTGGAGTGCAGTGGCTCAATCATGGCACACTGCAGTCTCAACCCCTCCGGCTCAAGCAATCCTCCCACCTCAGCCACCCAAAGTGCTGGGATTACAGGCATAAACCACCACTCCCCGTCATGGGACTTTAGGTCAAACACATTATTACGTTTGTAGTGACAAATGAAATGAGAGATATCAGTGAACTTCATACATAAAACCTATTTTTAAATATTTTATTACCATTGTATATAAATTGTAAAAATTATTTGCAGCACAGTAGTAATAAATCCGGCCAAGCGCGGTGGCTCATGCCTGTAATCCCAGCACTTTGGGAGGCCGAGGAGGGTGGATCACCTAAGTTCAGGAGTTGGAAACCAGCCTGGCCAACATGGTGAAACCCCATCTTGGCCGGGCGCGGTGGCTCAAGCCTGTAATCCCAGCACTTTGGGAGGCCGAGACGGGTGGATCACGAGGTCAGGAGATCGAGACCATCCCGGCTAACACGGTGAAACCCCGTCTCTACTAAAAAATACAAAAAACTAGCCGGGCGAGGTGGCAGGCGCCTGTAGTCCCAGCTACTCAGGAGGCTGAGGCAGGAGAATGGCGTGAACCTGGGAGGCAGAGCTTGCAGTGAGCTGAGATCCGGCCACTGCACTCCAGCCTGGGCGACAGAGCTAGACTCCGTCTCAAAAAAAAAAAAAGAAACCCCATCTCTACTAAAAATACAAAAATTTGCTGAGCAGATTGGTGCACGCCTGTAATCCCAGCTACTCGGGAGGCTGAGGCAGGAGAATCCCTTGAACCTGGGAGGTAAGAGGTTGCAGTGAGGCGAGATTGAACCACTGCACTCCACCCTGGGTGATCGAGTGAGACTCCGACTCAAAAAATAATAAATAAATAAATAAAATCTATTTTCTGAAATTACACATTGAAATGATGTATTTGGAGATTTCCTGATGGCTTTCAGTCTTATCTGGTTCTGTCCCTAAAGGTCTGCCACACAACTTGTCCAAAGCCTCTTAAATACTGCTTCTTTTTTCAAATCATCCTCTATTTCCCATCAATTCTTGAAGGACATGGTCTCCAAGGTCTCAAATGTTTTAGAGTCTCCATGCTTGCCTTGACATGTGGTGAGATATCAAGATGGGTTATATGATTTATGAGAACTCCTTCACTATTCTATCCCATGACACCACAAATTTATTATAACCTCTTCCTTGAAAAGAAGACCTAGCTCATCACAGCAATAGTATATGTCCTCATTTTCTCTACCTAGTACATGTCATGTTACTCTTTCTTTAATTCAAGTTACTTCTCTATTTTGTTGACACAAATAAATCTCTATGATTACTTAACATCAGGTTTTATTCTAATATCCATCACACCTCTGCCTTCATTTTGAATGGAATGGCTTCTCTTCTTATGGCTCCTATTACATCCAAGCTTGTTCATTATTTATAGATGTGAACATCTTATTGCTTAATTATATCTTTTGTAGTAACACCCTAGGATTTCGATATTGAAATACATATTACTGTATTTTATAACTAAGTTATTTTTATTTTTCCTATATATTTAGCATTATATTGATTTTTTTGATTATTGCTGGCATTGCAAACCCTCCTCATTCATGTTTATTCTGTAATAAGAAAGTGGAATATGACATTTTTGTTACCATGTATAATGAAATTACAATCTTTACCTAGTTGGGGAGGGTTTTTTTCCTTCCCTGCACTGGTTGCTTATGTAAGTCTTCTATATTCCAACAATCTATCCATTTCCATGCTTTTCCCATACGCAAAAGTATAGCTTTTGTCACCTTGCTGATCTCTTGTTCACAAGTTGATAAATTTTGCCAATTCCTAAAGATCAATTTGCATAGGAAATTTTGTTTTTAACATTAGACAAATGAGGTCTCTCACATCTCTCCATCCACATATAAATAAAGAAACAAGTAGGCACACACATAGACAACTTCTAAACTCTAAACCAGGCAGTTGTATTTACCAAGAATCTTTCCACCGCATACTCTGAGGCTGGATCACAACCTCCTAAACCAAATTTCTAGTGAACAAAAGTAACCCAGAGGGAAATCCGGTCTCCAGATCCACCCCGCTTTCCGGTAAATGGGCCCCCTCCCGTAAGTGCACGTATCAGCAATCTATCTCTTGAATCCAGCAGAGGGCAGGACAGTCACAGAAAAACTACCATTGTAAACCTGGCCTCCAAATGTCTAACTGGTTAAGGAAAAGAGATGGAGGGGAGAGAGATTCTTGGTCCCGTGGGTAAAGAAAGTACTGTAGAAGGGAAAGTCAATATTTGAGTGCCAAAATGGGGCAAAAGGTTGGTTTTATTTTCTATTAAACTAGACCAGTTTCATCTAACATGATATAATAAGGCAAAGCAGAGAAAAAAATCACATAATTCTATGTGCTCTTTGCAGGACATGAATTTTAAGTTATGAGAGTTAAATGAGTTAATACATACAAAACACTTACAACAGTGCCTGGCATGTAGTGAGCACCAAGTAAGAGTTTGTTTTTGTTGTTGTTGTTGTTGTTGTTGTTGTAGAGACAGCGTCTTGCTATGTTGCCCAGACTGGTCTTGAACTTCTGGCCTCAAGCCATCCTCCTTCCTCGGCTTCCCAAAGTGCTGGGATTATAGGTGTGAGCCATTGTACCTGGCCTATTATTATACATTAAGATGTCAAAGCCCTTCTATAATTTACGTTTCTTACTACAATAAGAAAATAAATACTATAAGTCAAAATAAAGTCTAAAACTGGTCCGTTTTGGAGTGAGGAACTCCTCTCTTTAGTGTGATACTGCTCTCTCAGATGGGCTTGTACCCTGCTCATGCTCCACCAGCTGGAAGCTGGCTGGTCTCCACTAGTCCACTTTGTCTTGACCCCTGAAATCTCTGTCCATGTCTCACTGGCCAGTTCAGCCTCTGTGACACAAAGCTGCGATGGTGTGTGTAGCCAGCATCTCCTTTCTTTGCACAGAAAGGGTTTCTCCCTCAAGGCTGGAGCTCAAATGGGAGGCCTATTTCCCACATCATGACTTGTTAGCACTTGTGGTTCCAGAGGCTTCCCTTAGCACACCTTTGATCTGGGATCTGTACAAACAGAATCCACAGGGCCAGGCCACAAGAGCACCAGCAGCTACCTGTACTTTCCACACAGGGAAAGTACTTTCCCACTGTTGTCCTTTTTTTAAAATGGCATCTCTCATCTCCCTACTCAGACTGCCTTTCTACTTTCCAGGGACTCTGGGGCACAGAATAAGTCCTTAACTTGTATGCCTGGGATGCTTGATCTTTCTTTCACAAGACAGAGGGGAGGATTCCAGCCTCCTTCCCCATTTTATCCCTACCCTTAGAGCCATCTGGGATTCTCCATACTCTAATTGCAATGGACGATTTTGGGGGTGTCTGGCAAGCTCACAGTTCCCCTTTCTTCCTTCCTATCATGTATAGTGGGAAGAGAAGTACTTTGATAAAATGTGGCTGTCCGCGACCCCACCCTGTGGTCACTAGAGATACACACACAGGAACAGGTAAGAAATACACATATAGGCATGTGCACATACACAGGTAAGAAATGCATATACAGAAACACGTAAAATAATGCAACAGACATGGAATCTTTGACACACACAAAGACAAACACACACCCACAATCCTGTGGCTTAAGGAAGTAAGATTTTCCCCCGGGTATTGTTTTTCTTGTTGACTCTGGTCACTGTGGTGCCCACGTGGCACATCCACAGTTCTTAGAAAAAGAACAGAAACACGAAGCCTCTCCCAAGTTAGAAACAAAGGCCCTGGCACAGCCCAGCCCTGGCTCACCAGTCCAGGATGTCTGTCCTACCTTCGTCTCCCTGGAACTGTAGTTCTGGCTCAAATGGTGCCCCGGGGGAATCTCAGCCAAAAAGAACAGAGCCTGCCCAGGCACTGAGTGTCACTGGGCCAGCTGGCCCAGACCAAACATTCAAGCTCTGATGCTCAGAGCCCCCACCGTCTGCAACCCAAGCATCTCTTTCCCAGACAGGCCAGCCTTACCTCATGTAGCAGCCTGCTGTGGGGTAGGGGCGAAACCAAGGGTGAGGAGGGTGAGGTTGGAGAGATAGGTTAGAAAATGGGGTTGGGGGGCAAGAGGTATGACTAAGTAGGAGGGTGACATGTTTAAGTTTCCACGTTTGAGTGCCCAACACCTAGAATAGTGCCTGACCCACAATAAATGTGAATGGCTCTGGTAGCTTCATGAAAAAGGGGCTGGAAACTGATGGCCCTGATGGCAGGAAGCTCAGTCAGGAGCATCTGATCAGATAAGAGTTGGGTAGGGGCTTGCTCTAGGGCTGAGGATGAGGTAGGAGTGAAAAGAGAAAAAAATGGAAGTGATTGTGGATGTGATAAGAAAGGCTGGTTAGGCCAGGCACAGTGGTTCCGGCCTGTAATCCCAGCACTTTGGGAGGCCGAGGAGGGTGGATCACATGAGGTCAGGAGTTCGAGACCAGCCTGGCCAACATGGTGAAACCCCATCTCTACTAATAATACAAAAATCAGCCGGGTGTGGTGGCAGGCGCTTGTAATCCCAGCTACTCGGGAGGCTGAGGCAGAAGAATCTCTTGAACCTGGGAGGCAGAGGTTGCAGCAAGCCAAGATCGTGCCACTGCACTCCAGCCTGGGCGACGGTGAAAAAAAAGGCTGGTTGGAGCTGAGACACTGGGCTCTGACTCATGCTAATTAAAACAGTACTCAGGCAGACATAGAAAGCCAGCTTGTTAATTTACTGTGAAAAATATACCTGTCATAAGGATGGGAAATATATGTATCAGCATAGGCGTTCCCAGCAGCATACAAACATGCTCTGGTATCTCACTCTTACAATTCTTCCTTGACTTATATCATATCTCTTCATATTCTACCTCATTTCTTTGCTTTCCTTCATAGCCAAACTTCTAGAAAGAGTTGCCCCCAAAATGCTATTTCCATTCCCTTAACCTGTTCACACCCACCCTATTCCAATATGACTTTCATCTCTACTATTCCACGAAGTCTTCTCATGTCAAAGTCACTGATGATTTTTCTGTTGCCAAATCCAACAGGCTTACCTAGGTCTTCACCTAGAGAATATTGAGACTCAGCAGGTTAGCGTTTCAGTTCTTGAAATTTGGTCCAGCCCCCTCATGAGGACAAGTGGAAAATATAAAACAAATCTGCTTATAGGCATAGAAGAGAAGATAAATTGGTGTTTGGGACTACTTTTTTCCTAGAGGGTATTTGTCCATGCTCGAATGAATGACCAGAGGAAGATGCCTTTTTTAAACAGGAGGACAGTTATTGAAGTTAGGGCTAGCCAAAATAAGAAGCCCTGGCCGGGCATGGTGGCTCAATTCTGTAATCCCAGAACTTTGGGAGGCCAAGGTGGGCGGATCACCGGAGGTCAGGAGTTTGACACCAGCCTGGCCAACATGGTGAAACCCCATCTCTACTAAAAAAATACAAAATTAGTTAGGAGTCGTAGCGGGCGCCTGTAATCCCAGCTACTCAGGGGCCTGAGGCAGGAGAATCGCTTGAACCTGGGAGACGGAGGTTGCAGTGAGCCGAGATTGCACTGTTGCACTCCAGCCTGGGCTACAAGAGCAAAACTCCATCTCAAAAAAAAAAAAAAAAAAAAAAGCAGCCCTAATGAACCTCCCCGAGGTGAGATATGGAACAGCTGAACCTTGGAAATAAGGGTGAATTACAGGTGGACAGACCCTAATTGGAATCAGCTTCAAATCATCTGAATCCCTGCAACTGGAATAAGGTAATTCTGCAATGCCAGTCACTCCGAAGAGCCTGGCAGAAGCAAATTTAAAGCCTTTCTGGAGGAAGACATCACAGGCCTCAAATTATTGCTATAAGCAATTTTTGGCATTGCATTTTGCAAATATAATTTATGGCTCATGAAGAGATAATACACCTTGAATGAAAACCAGCAAAACCAGTAGATGATAGAAATAACTCCACAGGGGCTCCAAATGTTGGCACCAACTTTAAAATAACTATGTTTACCATGTTCAAAGGCACAGTAGAGAATTTCAGTAGAGGACTGGGAATAATAAAAAAGGATCTAAATGGAAATTCAATAACTAAAAACACATGCATGTTTTGTTTTATTCTGCCCCACTTTATTTTATTTTATTTATTTGGGGAATTGCACTTTTTTTCAAATTGAAGGTTTGTGGCAACCCTTGATAGATTGTGCCTGGAACAATCTATCAAGGCCATTTTTCTGATAACATGTGCTTACTCTGTGTCTTTATCTCACAAAGTGAGAGCCTTTTTCAGCAATGCTTTTCTTCTTCTTCTTCTCCCCCTTCTCCTACTTCTTCTCCTTCTCCCTCTCTCCCTCTTCTCCTCCTCCTTCTCCTTCTTCTTCTTTTTAGAGACAGGGTCTCGCTCTGTCACCCAGGCTGGAGTGCAGTGGCACAATCATAGCTCACTGCAGCCTCAAACTCCTGGGCTCAAGCAGTCCTCCCACTTCAGCCTCCTGAGTAGCTGGCACTATAGGCATGAGTCACCTCGTGGCTGCAATAAAATATTTAAAAATCAGGGCATGTACATTGGTTTTTAGACATAATGCTATTGCACACTGAATGACTCTAGTGCAAACAAAAACTATAACATACACTCAGAAACCAGAAAATGTGTCTGACTCACTTTATTGCAATATTCACTTCATCGTGGTGGTCTTGAACTGAACCCACATCTCTCCAAGGTATACCTGTACAAACATCAATAATCAGTAATTATGGATAGGTTTACCAGTTGATCTGACAAACTAAAGAGAGAATTTATGAATTAGAAAATAAGTCAGAAAAAAAAACAGAAATAAGTGCAGAGAGACAAAAGTATGGAAAACACGGAAGAGAGGAAATGATTCATAAACAGTGTGACGAGAAGTTCTAACACACATGTAATTCAAGTTCCAGTAAGACAGAAGAGAGAGATAATGGGGTAGAAGAAAATCCTGAAGGATTAATGGCTGAAGACTTTCCAAAATAGAAGAAAGATATCAAATCACAGATTCACGAAATCCTAGAAAGCCAGGCAGAATAAATAAAAAGAAGTCTGCACCCGGACACGTCATAGGACCTTGGACACATAGTCTACATGGGACACATCAAAACTGGTGACAAAGAGAAAATCTTAAAAGCAGTCAAAGGAATAAAGATGCATTATCGTCCAAAAAAACCCCAACAATTTAATCAATGACTTCTGTTCAGAAATAATGAAAACCAGCAGACAATGGAATTACATATTTAAGGTACTGAAAGAAAATAACTGCCAAATTCGAATTCTATATTCAGCAAAAATGCCCTTCAAGAAGAAAGGTAAGATTCTGATTCAAAAAAAAAACTATAAACAAAAGATAAGAAAAAATCGGAGGATTTTGAATTCTGACTGAATATTTGATATTAAGTAATTTAATTTATTTTAAATTATCATTTTTTAAATGAGTACTTATCTTTTAGTGATAGACACTAAAGAATTTACAGATGAATTTTTTTTTTTTTTTTTTTGAGACAGACTTTTGCTCTTGTTGCCCAGGCTGTAGCGCAGTGGCACAATCTTGGCTCATTGCAATCTCTGCCTCCCAGGTTGAAGCGATTCTCCTACCTCAGCCTCCCAAAGTGGCTGGGATTACAGGTGCCCCCCTACAACACCCAGCTAATTTTTTTGTATTTTTAGTTGAGACGGGATTTCACCATTTTGGCCAGGCTAGTCTTGAACTCCTGACTTCAGGCGATCCACCCGCTTTGGCCTCCCAAAGTGCTGGGATTACAGGCATAAGCCACCATGCCCGGCCTACAGATGAAATACTATGATGCCAGGGACTTTCTTCAAAATAATCTGGAACTAGGTGGGGACTGTGTGGTGGGAAACAGATTGGATAGGTGCTGATAATCATTGAAGTTAAATAATGGATACACAGGTTCATTATACTAGTCTCTCTACTTTTGCAGTTGTTTGAAGTTTTCCATTCTAAAAGTTTCTCAAAAAGAATGAAAGTAAAATAAAGACATTTTCAGACAAATGAAAATGAGAAAATCTGTCACTGGTTGAGCCATACTAAAAAATGTTCTTCAGGTCAAAGGAAAATGATGCCACATAGAAGCTTGCAAATGTAGATAAGAATGAAAAACAATGAAGATGGTAAATATGTTTATAAACCTGAATTCATGCTGGCTGTATAAAGCAATAATAATAACATGAGGTTGAAAATGAAATTAAAATGTGTAACAGCAATGACATGAAAGTCAAGACAGTAAATGGAGTAAAAGTGTTCCAAGGTCCTTGCATTATCTTGGAAGAAGATAAATTCCTATTAGACTTGAATAAGTCAAGGGTGGATATAGTAATCCCTGTAGTATTACTAAAAGAATAGTGAAAGAGAGCATAATTTCCAAGCCAGTAGAGAAAAAATGTAGAAAAGTTGAAAATATATTATGAATTCAAAAGAAGGCAAGAAAGGAGAGAAAAGGGAATATAGAGCACATAAAGACCGCTCTTTCAGCATACAAACGTGATCTGGTTTCTCTCTCAAAATTCTTCCTCGGTCTATATTTCTCTGCTTTCCTTCACAGCCAAACAGAAAGAGTTGCCCCCAAAATGCTATTTCTACTCTCTCAATCTGTTCACTCCCACCCTATTCCAATATGACTTTCATCTCTACCATTCCACAAAGTCCTCTCATGTCAAAGCCACTGATGATGACTGAGGAGACAAATAGAAAGCACTTAGTGCTGGGTGCAGTGGCTCACACCTGTAATCCCAGCACTTTGAAAGGCCGAGGCAGGTAGATCACAAGGTCAGGAGCTCAAGACCTAGCCAATATGGTGAAACTCCATCTCTACTAAAAATACAAAAATTAGCTGGGCATGGTGGCATGCGCCTGTAATCCCAGCTACCTTGGGAGGCTGAGGCCAGAGAATAGCTTGAACCTGGGAGGCAGAGGTTGCAGTGAGCCAAGATCATGCCACTATACTCCAGCCTGGCTCAACAGAGCAAGACTCCGTCGAAAGAAAAAAAGAAAGAAAGAAGGAAGGAAGGAAGGAAGGAAGGAAGGAAGGAAGGAAGGAAGGAAGGAAGGAAGGAAGGAAGGAAGGAAGGAGGGAGGGAGGGAGGGAGGGAGGGAGGGAGGGAGGGAGGAAGGAAGGAGAGAAAGAACGAACTTAATAAAATTATAGATTCAGACTGAAATATACCAATAGTTACAGTGAATATAAATGCAAAAGAAATTCTCCAGTTAAAACACAAGGATTAGTGGACAGGATTTAAAAAACAAACAACATGCTATTTACCAGAGACAGAGGTAAGGCATAAGGATACAGAAAAGATGAAAGTAAGAGGACTGAGAAATATAAAATTGGAAGACTCTAAAAGAAAGCTGATATAGCTATATTATATATATATATCATAAAAGTTTGGTTTCCTCCTTCCTTTTAAAGTATATAATTCAATTTTTTTTTAGTATGTTCACAATATTATGCAGCCATCACCACTATATAATTCCTAGAAAAAATTTACTTTAAGGCAAAAATTCTTTTTTTTGAGACCAAGTCTCACTCTGTTGCCTGGGCTGCAGAGCAGTGTCGTGATCTCGGCTCACTGCAACCTCTGCCTCCCAGGTTCAAGCAATTCCCCTGCCTCAGCCTTCCGAGTACCTGGAATTACAGGTGTGCACCATCATTGCCTGGCTAATTTTTGTAGTTTTAGTAGAGACGGGGTTTCACCACGTTGGCCAGGCTGGTCTCCTGACCTCAGGTATTCCGCCAGCCTCTGCCTCCCAAAGTGCTAGGATTACAGCCGAGAGCCACTACGCCCAGTCAAAAAGTCTTAAACCCAGAAGATACAACAATCCTAAATTGCTAAATCTCTAATAACATAGTGTCAAAGCACAAGACATAAGAATTGATAGAGCTACAAAGACAAATAGAAAAAGCTACAAGCCTAGTGGGAAATTTTCAACAAGCAAAGAGTATAGAAGATTTGATTTCAAAATTCATTAAGGTAGGGCCGGGCTTGGTGGCTCACGCCTGTAATTCCAGCACTTTGGGACGCTGAGGTGGGCGGATCACGAGGTCAGGAGTTCAAGACTATCCTGGCTAACACGGTGAAATCCCGTCTCTACTAGAAATACAAAAAATTAGCCGGGCGTGGTGGCGGGCACCTGTAGTCCCAGCTACTCGGGAGGCTGAGGCAGGAGAATGGCGTGAACCCGGGAGGCGGAGCTTGCAGTGAGCTGAGACTGTGCCACTGCACTCCAGCCTGGGCAACAGAGCGAGACTCCTCAAAAAATAACTAAATAAATAAATAAAAAGATTTGAACAATACAGTTAACAACTTTAACCTAACAGACATACACAGAACACTGTCCCCTAAAATTCTGACTACAGTAGTCCCCCTCTTATCCACAGTATCCTTTTCCATGGTTTCATTAATCCATGGTCAACTGCAATCTGAAAATAGGTGAGCATAGTACAATAAGATATTTTGAGAGAGACATTTTTAGTAGAGACTGGGTTTCACCATGTTGGCCAGGCTGGTCTGGAACTCCTGACCTCAAGTGATCCACTCACCTTCGCCTCCTAAAGTGCTGCGATTACAGGCCTGGGCTACCATTGCCAGCCTTTCTGTTGTTGTTTTTAGACAGGGTCTTCTCATTCTGTCACCCGGGCTGGAGTACAGTGGTGTGATCATGGCTCATTGCAGCCTCAAACTCCTGGGCTCAAATGATCCTCCTGCCTCGGCCTCCCAAAGTGCTGGGATAATAGACATAAGCCAGTGTGCTTGGCCACAAAACTTTTTTCTTTGGACATAATTATGAGATTGAAATAAAGAAAAAGACTTTTTCAGAGATGTGAAAATCTAAGGAGGATTATGCGTAAGGAAAATTACCTACTAATTTCACTCATGAACATAGATGTAAAAATCCTGAATAGTAGATTAGCCAACCAAATCTTGCTATACATAAAAAGGTCACTACATAATGAGTAAATTGTTTCTATTCTAGGAATGCAAGTTTGGCTTTACACTTGAAAACCAATCCAAGAAATTTACCCCATTAAAAGAATAAGGGAGAAAAATCATATGATCATTTTAATAGATGCCAAAAAGCATTTAATAAAATTCAACATCCATTCATGATTAAAACAAAACAATACAAAACAAAAAAACTTAACTCTTACCAAACAAGGAATAGAAGGGAATTTTCTTAGTATGATGAAGGTCTACATAAAACTATATCAAATATCATTCTTAACTACATCAAATACCATTCTTAATGGTGAAACTTTAGTTTTCCTTTAGAGACCTAGACTTGGAATAAATGAAAAGACCTCTACTACTTCTATTCAACATTGTAATGAAAGTCCTAGACAGCACAGGAAAGTAAGAAATAAAAGCTTTGAGACTGGAAAGGAAGAAACTTTTTTTTTTTTTTTTTGAGATGGAGTCTTGCTCTGTTACCCAGGCTGGAGTGCAGTGGCGCGATCTCGGCTCACCACAAATTCTGCCTCTCAGGTTCAAGCGATTCTCCTGCCTCAGCCTCCCAAGTAGCTGGGATTACAGGCACACGCCACCATGCCCAGCTAATTTTTGTATTTTTAGTAGAGATGGGGTTTCGCCATGTTGCCCAGACTGGTCTCAAACTCCTGAGCTCAAGCGATCTATTCACGTTGGCCTCCCAAAGTGCTGGGATTACAGGTGTGAGCCACCGTGCCCTGCCAGAAGAAACATCATTTAAAGACGACAGGAAATCTTTGTAGAAGATACTTAGAAAATCCAAATGAATGTGGAGAAAATTATTAGAATTAATCATTAAGGTTACTGAATACAAGGTCAATATATGAAAATTGTGTTTACATATATGAGCAACAAAAGAAAAATGTATTTCAAAAGGCTATCATTTATTTAAAAATAGTAAAACTAGACTGGGCACAATGGCTCACGGCTGTAATCCCAGCACTTTTGGAAGTTAAGGCAGGTGGATGACTTGAGCCCAGGAGTTCGAGACCAACCTGAGCAACATGGTGAAAGCCTGTCTCCACAGAAAATAGAAAAAAATAGCCAGGCGTGGTTCCATGCACCTGTAGTTCCAGCTACTCAGGAGGCTGAGGTGGGAGAATCACTTGAGCCTGGGAGGCGGAGGTTGCGGTGAGCCGAGATCATGCCACTGTACTCCCCACTGGACGACAGAGCAAGATCCTGTCTCAAAAAATAAAAAAATGGTAAAAATATATATGATACCTAGGAAAAAATAATAAAAATGTGTAAGATCCCTGTGAAGAAATGAAAGAAGACCTAAACCAAAAGAGGATTCTATCTTGTTTATAGGTTGAAGGCTCAATGTTTTAAAGATATCAGGTCTCTTACAGTGATCCATAGACTCACTGGCATTTCAATCAATATCTCAAAAAGTTGGGTGATTGTGGTGGGGTTTTTTGGTGGCTCTTGACAGGCTAATTGTAAAGTTCATATGGAAATGCAAGAACCAAGACACTCAATAAAAAAAGAACAACATTCATTAAAAAGGTGTACTAATGAATACAATGTGGTAGTGAGACAATGATAGATAAATGAATCCATGAACTAGAATACAGTCCAGCGACAGACCCTCACAGGAAAGGACACTTGCTTTATGACCAAGGTGGCATTGTAGTACAGTGGGGAAAGGACAACAGCTTTCAATAGATAGTACTGGGATAATTGTGGATGTCCACAAAAAAGCAATTTGCCTACAGTTCCCCAGTGGCTATGCTATGTGGTGAAGCTGTCTTTATTTTTTATTTTTATTTTTTTATTTGTCTTGAGACAGAGTCCACGCCCGGCTAATTTTTATATTTTTAGTACAGACATGGTTTCAACATGTTGACCAGGCTGGTCTCGAACTCCTGACCTCAGGTGATCTGCCCGCCTCGGCCTCCCAAAATGCTGGAATTATAGGCATGAGCCATCATGCCCGGCCTGAAGCCAAGACTTTAAACCCAAATGTAACTGGCTCTAAAGTCCATACTCTTTACATTCAGCCAATCACCATGTCACCTCCCAAAGATGTCGTTAGCAACAAGCCTCCCAAGTTATGGAGGTGTTTTGTGACCCAGAAAATGCTGTGACTACCTGCGGAGGAGATAATTACTGCCTTCCAGGTTAGTAGGGTCTCCTTGGCCCATAGCCCTAAAGCTCCTACTGGGTCCCCCTCCTCTCTGGTAAAGTACAGCGGGCACCTGACCACCAAGTCTCCTTGAAAAAGGGGGACTCTAGGAAGGGGGACTTCAGCAGGGGGCTGGCCTTACAGCCAAGGTACTCAGGACTGAATACCCCCAGGGCACTGTGAGAGGCTGATGCTCTGAGGTTCCCTTGGGGTCAGCCTCAGGCCATGTTTGAGAGGAAACCAGAGCCAGGTCACCAGAGACCCTTGGGACACGTTTTGTGTTTTACTTTTTAAGCTGAACTTTGTGTTTTTGCGGCTTTGGTCTGGGGTAGAGGCCAGCTGAAGAAGGAAAAGCAGTAGAGCCTTCCAGGAAAACATGCAGCTGAGGCCTAGTTCCCTTTGGCCTCTTGGCCATGCCCTGGGGGATCCCTGGGAACTAGCAGGGGCTGCCCGTCCTTCTTCCCTTCTCTAGTTTCCTGGATTGACAAAGTAGACCTTTGTTTCTGGCTTTGAGACCTTGAGGGAGGGTGGGAGTTCTGTCTTAGCACCCTAGCAGTGACTGTACTCAGGCTGAAGAGTTTTCTTAGAAATACAAAATGGCAGCTTTGAAAGGCCCTCGCAGCCTCCTGACCCATGTCCAGATGGGGACTAGAGAGATGATCTTGTTATAGGAAAGGGATCCTAATCCAGACCCCAAGAAAGTGTTCTTGGATCTCGTGCAAGAAGGAATTTGGGGCAAGTCCATGGAATAAAGTGAAAGCAAGTTTATTAAGAAAGCAAAAGAATAAAAGAATGGCTACTCCACTGGCAGAACAGGGTGTGGGCTGCTTGACTGAGTATTATAGTTATTTCTTGATTATATGCTAAACAAGAGGTGAATTATTCATGAGTTTTCTGGGAAAGGGGTGGGGATTTCCCCCAGAACTGAGGGTTCCTCCCCTTTTTAGACCATATAGGGTAACTTCCAGACATTGCCATGGCATTTTTAAACTGTCATGGCACTGATGGGAATGGGAGTGTCTTTTAGCATGCTAACACGTTATAATTAGCGTATAGTGAGCGGAGAGGACACCAGAGGTCACTTTCATTGCCATCTTGGTTTTGGTAGGTTTTGGTTGGCTTCTTTACAGCATCCTGTTTTATCAGCAGGGTGTTTGTGACCTGTATCTTTTTTTTTTTTTTTTTTTTTTGAGATGGAGTTTCACTCTTGTTGCCCAGGCTGGAGTGCAATGGCGCAATCTCAGCTTGTTGCAACCTCTGCCTCCCAGGTTCAAGTGATTCTCCTGTCACAGCCTCCCGAGTAGCTGGGATTACAGGCGCCCACCACCATGCCCGGCTGATTTTTGTATTTTTAGTAGAGATGGCATTTCACCATGTTGGCCAGACTGGTCACAAACTCCTGATCTCTGGTGATCCGCCTGCCTTGGCCTCCCAAAGTTCTGGGATTACAGGTGTGAGCCACTGCGCCTGGCCTGTGACCTGTATCCTATGCCAACCTTCAGTCTCATCCTGTGACTAAGAATGCCTAACCTCCTGGGAATGCAGCCCAGCAGGTTTCAGCCTTATTTCACCCAGCCCCAGTTCAAGATGGAGTCGCTGTGGTTCAAACGCCTTTGACATTCTGACCTTGGTCATCCAGGATTCAACCCTAGATTCCCAGTACAGCACTTCCTCAGTTCCCTCAACTAATTGTACTCCCCCAAATTGAGGCATTTCCAGCAGTATGCTAGGATGTGTACTGACCTCAGAATTGGAGAGAGGCCAGGGAAAGGCCTGGCAGGCCTTGTCTCCCACAAATAAAACCCTTGGAACAGTCTCCTGGAGGTTGTGGGCAGTGAACCTGCATGATAGGGTAGACCCAAGACAGGAAGAGTGCCCATAGACCCTGGGAGCCAGCAGGGCCAAGATCTGCCAGCCAGACTCACAGAGGCCACCAAGCCCAGCGCCCTTGAGACACACACAGCGTCTGAGTCAGACACAGAGCATTTCAAGCTGGTAGGAATGGCCCAAGCTGACATCTGAGATGTCTTGCTCAATAGACAAATTGTTCATGGGGGAGATTTATCCTGTCCTCAGCATGCAATTCTTCTCTCCCTGTTCCATAGTCTCATTGTCACTAGGTCAGCATCTATCCAGAGCAAACCACATGGAACACAAATCATTGAGGCTTGGAGCTGATGAAGTTAAACCCAGCAGCCTGCTTTTTAGCACTCCTGATTCAGCTTGTCATCAAAACAAACCACAGCCCCTGGCTTCGCTTAGGAAAATGCCTTTGACTGAGAACTTACAGGGGGTCTTGGAACAGTGTGGCAATTGCCCTCCTTTGGGAAGACGGTGTACAGTTGGGGAGGAAAGGTGCCCAGAAGAGAAAGGGAGAACTAAGCAGGCATCTAGGCCTTATTGGGGAATCCTAGGTCTCCACCTGGCCTTCTGGGTCCCCACAGTCTTGAGACAGACACTGTGCTGAGCCCTCCTGAGCACCAGGTGTTGGCCCAGGCAGGGCAGGTCCAGGAGGATTAGGAAGCTGTGTTGTCCATGAAGCGGGAACTGGTTGTTGCCGCCCAGAGTGATGCTTCAGAGGCAAAAAGCCCCATGTCTTCAGGTCCACTTGTATCCCCAGCCCCCAGGAGTCTCCCTCCCTCTTCCCCACGCCTCAGGCCTCCTTGCATCCTCATGGATTATTTGAGTGTTAACCATTCCTGTACATCTCCCAGACGGTGCTGATACTGATGCCTCTGGTATACGGAACTGCCGTTGTCAAGTTTACTAGGCTCCTAAGTCCTCTAAAACAGTAAAGGGAAAACAAAACAAAACACAAACAATCTCATCCCAAAGGTGCTCTTGGCTCCAACCCTGGATCCTGGCTGTACTTCTCTCAGCTGCTGAGGCCACAACTTCCATGGCTGGGGCAAGGCACCTCACAGCCTCCATCCCCCTGCTTCCACACTGTGTGGATGAGGAACTGGGTCATGGTCCAGTGGCCAGAGCCCTGGCCTGGGACTCAGAAGGTCCATGTCAGACCCAAATTCTGTGTGACCTTGTGCAACTCATGTGAGCTCCCTGAGCCTGAGTTTCCCATGCTAGGATTATTGTAAGGAGCAACACACGGTATATGGGAAAGCACCAAGTGTGCTCATGGAGGGTGAACACGGGTGAGGGGTTCACGAGTCCCCCTGTGCCCTCCCTGCCCCACAGGCCCATCTTGGAGGAAAGTGGGAACTAAGAGCTGGGCTTTCTCCTGTGCTTCTGTCATTAGGGGAGACCAAAGTCACTGCAGCCACTGCAACAGGACACAGGGAGCGCTCCAAAGGCCCCGGCGACGTTTGATTGTCCAGCATTCCACATCTGTCCCGGAAATGAGTTTCCAACAGCTCCAGGCTCAGGTCTGTGTCAAAATCCAGATGTCAGGGCCTCCCTCTGCAACAGGGCTCCTAGATTCTGGAGTCAAAGATCTACTAGAAAAGGGGTCCCCCTCATGTCCTCCTGGGCTCCCCAGAGGGCTCTGATTAGGCACCAGAGGAGAATCTCGCCCCTCCGGAGCCAGGACAGTGTTCCTCTCCTACCCCATTCCTTCTATTCTTTAGTGTCTTGAGTCATGACAGTTCAATTGCGCTCACAAAAGAGTGGCAAGAAATGTTGTAACTATTTTTCTAAACCTGAGAGAATTGCCAGAAGCTCCCCCAGCCTGTATTGAGCTCCTGTTCTGCCTTCTCAGACCTTCCTACAGCCATGCCATATCCCATCACCTGTGAACAGGGTTCAGGCCTCCACCATTCCCCCAGGGGAGGAACCCTGCATCACCCTTCCAAGGCTGGGGGACTTGTGGGGAATGCAACTCCTCCCCGAGGACAACCCAGCATGCCCTCTTAACAGGGCCAACACTCTGAACAAAGGCCTCAGCCCAGGGTGGGGCGAGGATCCTCAGAACAGGGGCCTGGCCCCAGGCTCTGTAGAGAAGGAAAATCATCGTCAATTTTTGCTCATATATCTGCTCCCACAAACAATTACAGAGTAATTTCTGCACTAAATTATTCATACATTTCCCTGCCTCATATGGAAAGACCATTCTGTAGTTTCCTTTGTTTCCTTAGGCCTCTTTCCAATCGATAAATATAGATCCACTTCATCATTCTCAGTGGTTGCATAGTACTTGATTGTTTGGATGTACTTCGTTTTACTTAGCACAGTCCCCTGTTGATGGGGGCTTCTCATTTTCCAGGGCTTCAAACAGCAGCAGGGCAAACATTGACGCACATACATCTTGGGGTGTTACTTTGTTTTCTTAGGATTAGGATGAATTCCTAGAAGCTGACTTGTGAGGTCAAAATATAGGTCCACTTTTAAGATTTATTTCTCTATAGTCCACTCCCAGAATGGGTGTGGTAGTATCCTCGCCAGTACCAAGTCCTTGCCAGTGTCTCGCCTGAGTGTCCTGCCCACCCTCCAATCCAGGGTCTAACACGGAGCTCAGGCTTTGCTTCCTGACACCAGGGGACCCTCCTCTCCCTCTAGACATAACCTATCTAGCTGACTCCATTTTCATCCCCAGGGATAATCCAGCCCCCAGCTTCTCACTTCTTCCTCTAAAAAGCCTCCAGCTCGGCCGGGCGCGGTGGCTCAAGCCTGTAATCCCAGCACTTTGGGAGGCCAAGACGGGCGGATCACAAGGTCAGCAGATCGAGACCATCCTGGTGAACACGGTGAAACCTCGTCTCTACTAAAAAATACAAAAAACTAGCCGGGCGAGGTGGCAGGCGCCTGTAGTCCCAGCTACTCGGGAGGCTGAGGCAGGAGAATGGCGTAAACCCGGGAGGCGGAGCTTGCAGTGAGCTGAGATCTGGCCACTGCACTCCAGCCTGGGCGACAGAGCTAGACTCCGTCTCAAAAAAAAAAAAAAAAAAAAAAAGCCTCCAGCTCAGCCCCTAGTTTCCACCAACAGTCAGTGGGAACCAAGTGGGCACCCTGGGAGTAAGGGGCTCCTTGCTCTCAGTCCTGAGATCTTGACTGAGTCCAGGCTTCAACTTCTGCACCTAAGCCCCACCTGGCAAAAGGACAGTGGTACCTATGTCATAGCTTTGCCACAGCCTGGACTCCTTAGGGGAGGACAGCATTTGTTTTGAGAGCAGGTAGCTGCTGAAAAGCCAGTCACTGGGGCAGGGTCCCCAGCCGGATTCAGCAACCAGGCTGAGTCCCTAGGACTGGCCAATCCTCCTCAGGTGGCACAGCTCACGTGGCCAGCATGTCTCATGCTCAAATCTCCAGGAGGATGCCAGGACTAACCACCATGCTCTGCCACCTCCAGAGAGGAAGAGACAAGGCGAAGCCTTCATCCCAGGGAGCCTTCTTATTTTCTCATACTGTGGGAAAAAACGCATAACATAAAATGTGTCATTTTACTTTTTTTTTTTTTTTGGACAGTCTCACTCTGTTGCCCAGGCTGGAGTGCAGTGGCGTGCTAAGTAAATGAACTGCAACTTCCACCTCTTGGGTTCAAGCAATTCTCCTGCCTCAGCCTCCCAAGTGCCTGGGATTAAAGGCATGGGCCACCACACCCAGCTAATTTTTGTATTTTTAGTAGAGACGGGGTTTCACCATGTTGGCCAGGCTGGTCTCAAACTCCTGACCTCATGTGATCTGCCCACCTTGGCCTCCCAAAGTGCTGGGATTACTGGCGTGAGTTACTGTGCCCAGCCTCTACGTTTTAAACATTTTTTTTTTTTTTCAAATGGCCCAATCTTGGCTAACCACAACCTCCGCCTTCCAGGTTCAAGCGATTCTCCTGCCTCAGCCTCCCGAGTAGCTGGGATTACAGGCATGCACCACCATGCCTGGCTAATTTTGTATTTTTAGTAGAGACAGGGTTACTCCATGTTGATCAGGCTGATCTCGAACTCCCAACCTCAGGTGATCCGCCTACCTCAGCCTCCCAAAGTGCTAGGATTACATACAGACATGAGCCACCATGCTGGCTCATTTTAACCATTTTTAAATGGGAACAGGTAGCAACTGAAAAGCCAGTCATTGGGGGCAGAGTGCCAATGTAAAGTTCTGTGGCATTAAGTACATTCATATTGTTGCACTACCACCACCCATTTCCAGAACGTTTTCATCTTCCTCAACTAAAACTCTATTAAACAATAACTCCCCATTTCCCCTCCATCCCCCTGCCCCTGACAACCACCATTCTGCCTTCTATCTCTGTGAATTTGACTATTTTAGCTAACTCGTCTAAGTGCAATCATATGATATTTGTCCTTTTGTGACTGACTTATTTCAGTTAGCATAATATCTTCAAGGTTCATCTGAGTTGTAGTACATGTCAGAATTTCCTCCCCTTTTAAGGCTGACTGATATTCCACTGTTTGTATATACCACCTTTTGTTTATTCATCCATCAAAGGACTCGTGGGTTGTTTTCTTTTGTCTACTATGAATCATAGTGCTGAATAGTATCTGTTCAGGTTCCTGTTTTTATTTCTTTTGGATATATCGATAAAAATGGACTTGTTGGATTCTATGGTAATTCCATGTTTAATTTTTGGAGGAATTTCCATACCATTTTCCACAGGGGTTGCACCATTTGACATTCCTACCAGCAGTGCACAAGTATTCCAATTTCTTCTTTTTTTCTTTCACCCTGAATCAACAATGGCTAACATTCCAATTTCTGCATATCTCTGCCAACACTTATTTTGTGTTTCTGGTTTTTAAAATAATAACCATCCAAATCTGTGTACCTCTTTGTGGTTTTTATTTGCATTTCCACTGGGAGCCTTCTTAAGGTCAGGAAATCCTAGATCCCTTTGTCAAAGGACAGATGGCCCAGCTGAAAGGAGCCTGGGTAGGGAGGTGGCTTCTATGCTCCTCTTAACCCTATCTCTTACTCCTGGGAGCTGAGCAGAGGCACAGCCACCCCATTCGCATCCCTGTGCTTCTCCCTCAGGCCCCTGGGTACTCTTGACCCTGCTGAGCTTGGTAGGGGATGATCAGGAAGCCTGAGTTTTGGAAGGTTAGGGAAGAGCAGGTGAGAGGGAGGATGGAGACAAAGAAGCACTTCTGAGGGACAGCAATGGAGCGTGGATGGCATTGGGCAGAAGAGGGAGATGTCTCCAACGCCATGCCAGCCCTCCCTCACCAGGTAGAACTTGAACAGCTTATGCCGTGATGCTCCAGGAAGCCCTGGGAGGGAGCAAGGGAGAGGGGAGAGCAGGAAGGGGTGATTCTGCTGTTTTTACAAATGATGACCCAGAAATAAATGGACTTCCCTCAAGAAGACAGAGAAGGTTAGTCTCAGGGCAAGAGGAAAAGTCAACCGCAGGGCATTTCCTACTGGAGGAAGGGCAGAACTATGGGGAGACCAAGGGTGGATTCTGAGAGCAAGTCATAAAACAAAAGAGCAAACAGAGACACAGAGAGGGGAACCAACTTGTCCAGAGTCACACAGCAAGTGGGGAGTCAGAGACAGCCAGACGTAATGGTCATTGTATGGCTTCCTCCTAGCTCCCTGCCTGGTGACCTGGCACTCAATCTCCCCAGATACACCGTGACATCATTGTGCCCTGTCTCTACTCCCTGCCTGGTGACCTGGCACTCATTCTCCCCAAATACACCGTGACATCATTGTGCCCTGTCTCCAC
Source organism: Theropithecus gelada (assembly GCF_003255815.1). Taxonomy (NCBI): domain Eukaryota; kingdom Metazoa; phylum Chordata; class Mammalia; order Primates; family Cercopithecidae; genus Theropithecus; species Theropithecus gelada. Next base: position 48,856,215 of record NC_037683.1, on the reverse strand, counting down.
TCTTGGTGACCCTGGCACACATCTCGCTGCAGGGCAAATGTCCTTGGGGTGCCACGTTCCTCTGGTTTCTGGTCTATTGACCCTATCACTCCTAACAGCCTCCTCTGCACCCGGGGTTCCTCTGCCTCACACCCTGGGTACAGGTCCTGAAGCCCAGACAAAGGGAGTAACCACGTTCTCTGCCCGGGGACACTGCCAAAGACAGAAATGAGGCTTGCCTGCCACGACCGGCTCAGCCAGACAAACCTCATTTCCTTTCTGACATGGTAAGAAGTTTCAGCTTTAAGAAGAAACCAGCCCCTAGGAATGTCTGAAATCCCACCTCCTGGAAGAAACAAGGAGCCTGGATATGTGGCAGAAACTTGGTAACACTCAGAATGTGGTCAATGTGATCATCCTCATCCCCTCCCCTCTCCCCCCACCACCCCCACGCTGCTGGCCTCGGTCGAGAGCAGCAAACATGTCTCGCCCAGGGAGGTGCCACTCTTTCACCCCCAGAGGCAGCCGCCTCCTTGGGCCCCTTGGCTCTGCCTCCAAAGAACAGCTGTAGGCCAGTGATTTGGCACCTGGGCCACATTCTCCCATGGAAAAGAGGTGGTATGTGGGGGATCTGGTGATGACTCTCATGATTACGGGGCTCTGCTTGGCTCAGACTTGGTTCTTCTGGGCCCTGTGTGAGACTGGAAACAAAGCATGTCTCGAGGAAATGGCTGAGCCCAGGAGCTTGTCCTTGGCCCCCTTTCTCCTACCTCCCTCCCTGGTCCCTTAGAGCCCATGGGGAGGGGGTTCCACCTCTCTTCCTCTCCAAGGCTGCCATCCTAAACACCTTCACTCAGGTGGGGCATGGAAGGGTGGGGGAAACACTGTTGGTGAAGTCCTGGGTGTCTCCAGAATAGGAACAGTCACTCGCCCTGAGGTTTACTCACCCAGCTGCCACATAGCAAAGTTCGACATGTGCCCTAAAAGAGGAAAAGGGAAGATCCCCAGCACCTGAGTGTGTGCATATGTATATCTGTGCAATATGTACATGGCAGTCTGCATGTGTATGTCAACACATGTGCCCACATGCATTTTAAACAATTAAACAAGCATAACACTTGTCATGCTTATTATGAGCCAGGCATGTTCTAAGTGCTTATAAGTATGGTATTAACTCATTTAATCTTCATAACAGCGCTATGAAATAGGTTCTGTTATAACTCCCATTACACAGAACAAGACACTGAGGCAGGATTGCTTAAGCCCAGGAGTTTGAATCCAGCCTGGGCAACATAGTGAGACCCCTGTCTCTAAAAAACAAACAAATAATAGAAAAACTAGGGGCCAGGTGCAGTGGCTCACACCTGCAATCCCAGCACTTCGGGAGACTGAAGGATGAGGGTTGCTTGAGACCGGGAGTTTGAGACCAGCCTGTTCAACATACTGAAACTCTGTCTCTTAAAAAAAAAAAAAATCTGAAAGGCATTTTGTGAGAAACTGAAGCACAGAGAGGCCAAGTCATTTGCTCACGGTCACAGAATAAGAGGCAGTGGCAGGACTTGAATCCAATCCAGGTATTCTGACCTCTCATAGGCACATGTCAGATGTGTTATGCATGTTAGTGTGCAGGCATGTGTGGAGGCATGCGTCCGGGTGGAGGCATGCATCTGGGTGGATGCGTGTGTGTGTGGAGGTGTGCGTCTGGGTGGATGCGTGTGTCTGGGTGGATGCGTGTGTCTGTGTGGATGTGTGTGTGTGGATGCGTGAGTCTGTGTGGAGGTGTGTGTGTGGATGCGTGTGTGGATGTGTGCATCTGGGTGGATGTGTGTGTCTGGGTGGATGCGTGTGTGTGTGGAGGTGTGCGTCTGGGTGGATGCGTGTGTCTGGGTGGATGCGTGCGTCTGGGTTGAGGTGTGCGTCTAGGTGGATGCATGCGTCTGGGTGGAGGTGTGAGTCTAGGTGGATGCATGTGTCTGGGTGGAGGTGTGAGTCTAGGTGGATGCATGTGTCTGGGTGGATGTGTGTGTCTGTCTGGAGGTGTGCATCTGGGAGGATGTGTGTGTGTGGATGCATGCATCTGGGTGGATGCGTGTGTGTGGATGCATGCATCTGCGTGGAGGTGTGCATCTGTGTGGATGCGTGCATCTGGGTGGATGCGTGCATCTGGATGGATGCGTGTGTGTGAATGCGTGCGTCTGGGTGGATGCGTGTGTGTGGAGGTGTGCATCTGGGTGGATGCATGCGTCTGGGTGGATGCGTGTGTCTGTGTGGAGGTGTGCATCTGGGTGGATGCGTGTGTCTGTGTGGATGCGTGTGTCTGTGTGGAGGCGTGCGTCTGGGTGGATGCATCTGGGTTGATGCGTGCATCTGGGTGGATGCGTGTGTGTGGATGCATGCGTCCGGGTGGAGGCATGTGTCTGTGTGGATATGTGTCTTGGTGAAGCAGAGCACACAGTGAAAGGTTAAGTTCACCCTTTGACTGGTGTGCTCCACTTCACTCAGACCTTATAGCTTGCAAAGTCCTGTGTGGCACTGTGATATAATAAAATATATATATTTGGCCTCTGCCCTGGGTTCCTGATACAGAGCCCCTAAAACTCATAATTTCCTGAGCAATAGGGGTGCTAGGAGAATCTTTGGTTCTAATATTTGGTGTTTGACCCTGGTTCCTGATGGAGCTTCTAATCCCTTGGAATGTCCCGGGTGACAGGAACGTCTTTTGTTCTAATGAAATGATTCTCTGTGAGCTCCTGGATGGGGACTGGTCACCAGAAAGACCAAGCCATGATGAGAAGCTTGGCACTTTCAGTCCCACTCCCATCCTTCAGGAAGGGGAGAGGGGCTGAAGGTTGAGCTGACAGACAATGGCCGATGATGTAATCTATCAGGCCTATGTGACAAAGCTTCCATAAAAACCAGAAGGACAGGGTCAAATGAGCTTCCAGATAGCTGAACACGTGGAGGTGTCTGGAGGGTGGAGCCCCTGGAGAGGGCATGGAAGCTTCTCTCCCCTTCCCCCATGCCTTGCCCTATGCATCTCTCCATCCGGTTCTTCATCGGTATCCTTTCTAATGTCACTTATAATAAGTCCAGTAAATGTTAAGTGTTACACTGAGTTTTAATTAAACACTAAGTTCTAATTAAGCTGTCCTAGCAAATTAAACCCAAGAAGAGGCTCATGGGAACCCCAATTTATAGCTGGTTTGTCAGAAGTATGGGTCACAACTATAGCTGAGTGAGTGGTATAAGCCTGCAGCCCAACTACTTCTACTTGGTAAGTTATGGCGGGAGGATCGCGTGAGCCCAAGAGTTTGAAGCTAGGCTGGGTGACACAGCAAGGCCCTGTATCCAAAAAACATTTTTTAAAAGTGTAGGTCACAACCAACTACTTGTGACTGGCATCTGCAGTGGAGGCAGTCTTGTGAAACTGAGCCAACCTGTGGGATCTGACGCTATCTCCAGGCAGACAGTATCAGAATTGAGTTAAATTGTAGGACACCCAGCTAGCGTCCACTGGAAAACTGCCTGTTGGTGAGGAGAAATCCCCACATATCTGGGGGCAGAAGTGAAGTGTTGTGAGTGGTGGTGTGTGAGAAGGAAAAAAAAAAGTTTTTTTGTTGTTTGACATGAATAGATGGAGACAGCCAGATGGCCCTGGAGTGGCTAGAAGAGGCTGCCCTTCCTGCTCCTGTTTCCCAGCTGATGCCCCACATTCACAGCTTTGTCCTGGCAGGGCCTGCAGCTCCCTCACCCTGGAGGGCAGGGGTGGCTCTCCTGCACACTGGTTTCCTGTGGCCCCCTTCTTCAGGAGTGCTGATTCGATCCAACCAGCCTGACCCAGGGCCACCAAGGAGGAGGCATCTGGGGCATTTACTATCTCAAGCACCTGGGTAACAACTAAGACCCTTTAAAGCTTCTGGTTACATTTCCTGAGACTGACAACAAACTTCATTTTGGATAATTCCCTTCAAGTTACACTGTGAGCACCTGGTGCAAATGGCCCTGAGATCTACATCTGAACGATCCTGGTATCTGCTGAAAATAGCAGAATGTGGCCTGAGAACTGCTAGGGGAAAAAAATTCTACTTTGAAATGGCACTAGCTACATGTAGTGAGTACTTGTGAGGCATCAGTCATTGTTTTAGAAATATCATCACTTTTAAGCCTCAAAAAAGTTCCTATGTGTTATTATTCCCATTTTACAGATCAGAGAATGAAGTTCAGATGGGGAAATGTCTGATTCCAGGGAGGCATGTGTATTTGTGTGGGTCACAGGCCGGGGAAAGACCCTGACTCCACCCCATCCCACAGCCATGACACCCCTTACACCTGGCAAAGAGAAACCACCTGCAGTTACAAAGATAGGGTCATTTATTCACGTTATATTATTGAATTTTAAAGGCAAAAATACAGTTCTGTTTTGAACACCAAGGTCAGACACAGCCCCCTTCACAATGGTAAATACACACATTTGCATACACAGGAAATCAAAATACACAGCACAACAGGTTTCTGGGACATGAAAGCCACCATCCTGGCTATGCGGAGCCCCTGCCCCCAGCCTGGCAGTCAGCAGAGACCCTGTCCGGGCTGAGGGCCAGCACAGCATCTCCTTTACCCTCCTGTGCCACCTCTGCCCTCTCTGATCTTTCCCAAAGGCCAGTTCACACAGGGTCACCAGCAATAGCATGCACAGAAACAGAGAAGGGCGCAGTACACGACAACTTCATGATCATAACTCCCAGGAGAAGGAAATGCTCCCTGAACCCCCAGCCCTGGAATCCCCAGTAAGGAAACAGGACCCGCGGCATCTCACAGACCAGGCAAACGTCTAGGCCTCACTGGGCCCTGGCTGTGCCTTGGGCCCATGTGGGCCCATGAGAGCACTATGTCAGCAAATGGGGGGAGCAGTATTTCCCTTGGTTCTGAGAACGAACCACATACTTGACTACTTGACATAAATGAGAAGGTAACAAAAAAAAAAAGAAGAAGAAAAGGTAGATTTGGTTTTAAGAGTAAAGTAACACAGAAGTTACCACTCAGGGCATTTGTTTGCTTTCTTTTAAGGCACTTTGGAAAAGTCAGGATCTGTGGGCAGAAAGAGAGGCCTTCATTCTTTGTATTTCCCAAAACTCCCTCTCAGTGCAGTCATTTCTAGTTTTAATAACATCCTTGGTATAGAGTGGGGAACTGACAGAGAAACACTTTTTGCATAGTCCAACTGCTTCTGCAATGGAAAATAATTTTTAACCGATACAAAGGCTTCTGGAAAAAGAACCAAGTTAGCATCTGAGATGCTCAAAGCAGTAAAGGCACAGATAAGACTGGGGCCAGGCACCAGCACAGCCTCCACACTGAGGGCTGGTACCCAGGAGGGCAGTGGTTTGGGGTCTGCCACGAGCACAAGGCTCAACCCTGGGATTAGGCAGCTGAATCTTGGGAACTGAGCCCAGGCTGGACCTGGCAAAGGCACTCAGTGGTAGGAAGTGCCTTGTGCCATCTCATCCCAGGTGGCTCAATAGCTCCCAGCAGAGGTGGGTTTGTGACAGACAGCCCTGTGGGTGGGAGCCTCAACTGGGGTGGGAGCACCTGCTGAAAACCTGAGGTGGAACAGGAGGCTTTAGGCACCGAAGTTCTTGGGAGGGCATCAGGGTGTGGGTTCGGCTGAACTTCTTTCTAGATCACTAATTAAAAGGCACATTCATGCTGGGGAATGGATAGTCTGTTTGACCCTGAGTGCCACAGTCAAGTTTTAGGGGACAGGCAAGAGGCAAAGGAACAAAAAAGGGAGAGGAAGGAAGGAATGAGAAAGGCAGGGGAAAAGAGGAAGGAGGAAGGAGAACTGGTAACATAGGGTGGGCCAGAGAGTGTGGCTAGCAGAGCCTCTGAGGGAGGTGGCCCCCACCAGAACAGAGGCTCCCTCTGCCTGGGGAGTACAAAGGGCTGGTAAACAACCTGACTGCTGTTATTTACAACCCCCCAGCCTAGGGGCCTGAGGGGTCAGTCTAAGGAGGCTGAGGCTCCCTCTGCCCTGCCCACCTGGGGAGGGTTGGGGAAGTAGGGAGCTGCACAGTAGGGGCAGAGGCTCCTGTCTCCCAGGTATCCGCCCCGAGCTCTGGCGGGATAATGCTGACCGGGAGGCCTTGCCTGCCAAGGGGCCAGAGGGTGATTTTGCTCTTGAGAAGACCTGGCCTGCCAGCTAAATCATAGGCCTATCTGTGGCCACTACAGCATATATTTATTTATTTTTCCCTAAAAAATGCTCAATCCCCTCCCCATATTTAAAACACTACAATAAAAATACATAGGAAATTCAAGTTTACATAGCATGCCAAGAAAAATAAATGTCATGACTTAACATTAAACAGCTATGCAAATTTGGATCAACACAAAATCAAGCTAGATCATAATTAGAACTCGATCTGTTCTTTCTTTAAAATACTACAAACTGCTATTAAAAAAAAAAAAGAACAAAAAAACTTTACATTCAGAAATCAGACAATCTGGAGATCGGTCACTGAATGTGAGAACACCCAAGGCTTTTGCTCTGATGCTAGAGTTGCCTTGGAATCCACACATTAGTAGGACAAAAGGTCCAAGGCTCAAGTTTTAAAATCCTTTTGCTAAGAAAAGACATATGCACAGTGATTGTAATAGTTGCATACCACTGAAAGAAGTGGGTGAGGGGAGGACGTAACATTAAGAATGGTTGAAATTTTGTGTTTTTCTGTTAAATTACAACTACCAAAAATATCACACCAATCCAATTTTAGCAGCACTCTCCAAATTTTCACGAAGTAATAAGAATCATAATTTAAAGAAAAATTCTAACCTATTTCACAACAATTTAGCAGTTCTATCACCGGGAATGTATTCCACGGCCACCAAATTTTGGGATGTGTACAGTTCTGACTCTGGGGTGACACTGCGAACACACCAAGAAACCCCCAAAGGCACAAACATCTTGCAGAGCTAAGAAGTCACAAGCCAAGCCCAGTTGGGGGCAAAATTTCCCACTCGTCCTGGTCATCTGGAAAGCCATCTGAATGATGAGCGAAGGGGACCTGTCACTCAGACTGGTAAAAATGAGAGGGACCAGCCCAGCAGATTGGCAGAGACACACAGCAGAGGTCCCTGGCTAATTTCAGGTCTCTTATCCGTGTACTGAAACGCTAGCTCGGTGTCCCGATGTCCACTGTGATTTGGGTATACAATGGGTATCTCTGTACGTCCAGCACCTGGTAGGTGAGTGAGTTCAAACCGTCAGAGAGCATTGTCTCCTTTGTGTGTGCAATTCGGTCAAACCTACAAGGAAAAGAGCACAAGGAGATTGTCTTAAAACAAAAATCTTAAGAAGAAACCATTACACGTACTTCCTCCTCCCTCTCCACTGTAACCTGACCACCTCAATTTCCCTCTAGGCCCAGAGCCCTCTGCAGAGCCTCAGACCTGCAGCCTACCTCATCCTAAAGGGGGAAGGAATATGAATAAACACAGAACGCACCTCTGAGGATTGGGTTCATTTTTCTTGTCTCTTGAGTGGCGGATCATGCGACACCTCCCGACCACAGCATTTGGGCGAGATATAGACATGCCTCTAAAAACTAATCTGCAAAGAGTAAGGGGAAAGTCATTATCACAGAGCTGCCATACACTTGGCCTGATAGCCCTGGCTGCAAGACTGTTGCTCCATCCACCATCATCCTTGCTGTTCTCACTCAGCCCACAACCCAGCATCATGCCAGAACCCAGCCCAGCATGACCCTGGTTAAAACTCACATTCCTACTCCATGTCCTTTTACAACTGGTTCTGCAGTTTGTGGTGTTGACTATCATGTGCCAGACGCTGGAGGCGTCTACCCCACAGAACGTACAGGGTGAATGCCTCAAACATAGGGCCTTCAGGACCAGGATGGAGGTGAGAGGAGGAAGATGAGGTTGGAGACACAGGGGAAGAAGCACAGAGTTTGTAAACTCTGCCGGAGCAAGCCTAGGCAGAGTCCAGTTGAGGATGAACAGGTATCTGCCAGAGCATTTTGGGCAGCCAGGATGACACAGGCAAAGGCATGGAAGTGAGAGCAAGCCTAGTGCCCTCAGGGAGCAATATAAGGAGCAATATAAGCTCCTAGGTGACAAGGGTCTGGGGTAGGATGTGGCAGGTCATGGGCTGAAAAGGGCAAGGCTAAATCACAGAGGCCTTCTCAGAGCATCCCACAAATGGTTGCCAGTATCTGAAAGGGGCCTAATATACAATATTTCCAAAATGTTTTTAGTCATGGGGAAGTCTCCCTAAAAGTAGTATAAGAATGGAGGGCTTCAGAACATGTGGGAAAAGGCAGAAAAAAACAAATGGAGGGCTGAGAACAAGACTAGAGGCAGCCGGAACAGGGTGGAGGATTCTGTGTTGGTCCAAGGAAAAGGAATGAGGACCAAAATGAAAGCCTGGAGAGCAGGAACAGCAAAGTTAGTTAAGGGGCAGAACTGGTTGATTCCAGACCACTTAAACATTCCTGGCCTTGCCTGGCACACAGTAAGTAGGTGCATAGTAAGTGTTAGGTCCTTTATCTTTCAAGAAAGTTGCTCCACACACCACCCATCCTTCTAGTGCCACCGCCTTGGCATGGGACTAGATGCCTGTGGACACTCCCTCCCTCCCCCAGCTGTTCTGACTATTCAGCCCTGTGGTATCCTGTCAGCCCTGCACACTGTCATATCGGTCCAGACCGTCTGCCCAGGAGTGCCTCTGTGGAAGCAGGTTTGCTTCTGTCTGGACCCTATGTCCAGGTTTTCAGTGTCCTAGGCCTGCCTGGCACAGTGCTCTGTATGAAGCAGAGATTCAATATGCACACACTTGATACCCCATCTACATACTCTAAAACTGGAGTTTTCTTCAAGGTTTATATTGAAGATGTGGGTCTCTGTTAAGTTTGCACACAATGATAACTTGAATGACTTGGGTGTTGCTCTGACAGACACCTTCTGTTAACTGGTACTCCAATTCAGAAAGGCTGCACCAAGGTGTATTCTGATATTAAACTCAGTAATGAGTTCAGACTGGCTCCTGGAGGGAGAAGGTGCTCATCGGTGGCTGGTGGGGTTGAAGCCTCTACGGCCAGAGGACTGAGCAGAATGTTCTTTCAAATGCTACTGATAGATGTTTTTTAACACTGTAAATGACAACCCACATCATAAAGATTTACCAGCTTAAAATTCTGTCCCAGGATGTGGATGGGACAGAACTGACCAGGACATAATGGCTGCTGGGCTGGATGGGTCCTCAAAGGTTTATTATACTACAGTATCGCTTTTGTATATGTGAAAAATACTCCAAAATAAAAATATAACACAAAGCTTCTGTGAAGACAGTTAGGATTCTGCTCAAGGAAACTTGTTTCACAGTGAAAGGGGACCACAATGAGATAAGGGATTTTTACAAAGGACATTTGTTTACTCCTTGAGTATAAAACGGCATGTGGCAAGTCAAAGTAAACTTGCCCCGTCACTTGGTTCCCATTTGACATTTTTCCAGGCTGATACAAAAATCTCAGAAACTCATTTTCCTACAGATCCCGTTCAGCACCTACAGGACCTGTAGGAAGCCACACCTAAGAATCTGGGCTGAGTGGGGGTGCATCCCATCTGAGGGTCAGTCTTTGAGGAACAACCAAGCATTGATTCAAAAACTGGAAGTGAAGGTTGACAGAGGAGAAAGATATCTAAGTTATGACCATTACCTGTTAAAAATGTCATCATCTTCTCCTCCCCAGCCCCAATAATTATTAGGAAATCCATTGATGGTGAGAAACTGTTGTTTACTTAGAGCAGAGACACCTCCAAAATACTGAACATAAGGTAGGCTGGAGGAAAAACATACACACAGAAGAAGCAGTGGTTAGTTAAGTTCTGACATCCCCAAAATGAAGCTTGCTAAGAACATAAATACTTTTAAAGTTATTCTTTTTGCTTCTGTAGAGTTTTTTGTGTTTTTATTTTTTATTTATTTATTTATTTTTTTTTTTGAGACGGTCTTGCTCTGTCGCCAGACTGGAGTGCAGGGACGCGATCTAGGCTCACTGCAACTTCCACCTCCCGGGTTCATCAAGTAATTCTCCTGCCTCAGCCTCCCGAGGAGCTGGGACTACAGGTGCCCACCACCACGCCCAGCTAATTTTTGTATTTTTAGTAGAGACGGGGTTTCACCATGTTGGCCAGGACGGTCTTGATCTCTTAAACTCATGATCCGCCTGCCTTGGCCTCCCAAGTGCTGGGATTACGGTTGTGAGACACCAAGCAGGGTCTTTTTTTTTTTTTTTTTGAGAGAGAGTCTTGCTCTGTAGCCCAGGCTGGAGTTCAATGGCTTGATCTCCACTCACTGCAACCTCCACCTCCCAGGTTTTCAAGTGATTCTCCTGTCTCAGCCTCCCAAGTAGCTGGGACTACAGGCATGTGCCACCACGCCTGGCTAATTTTTGTATTTTTAGTAGAGACGGGGTTTCACCATATTGGTCAGGCAGGTCTCAAACTCCTGACCTCAAGTGATCCACCCACCTTAGCCTCCCAAAGCGCTGGGATCACAGGCAGGAGTCACCACGCCCAGCCTCTCTAGAGTTTTTTGATGGTGGGTAGGGTGGGAGGGAGCAGTTATGAGGGTTTTGTCTGTTTTGCTTTTTTTTTTTTTTTTTTTTTTGAGACGGAGTCTTGCTGTGTCGCCCAGGCTGGAGTGCGGTGGCGCGATCTTGGCTCACTGCAAGCTCCGCCTCCCGGGTTCACGCGATTCTCCCGCCTCAGCCTCCGAGTAGCTGGGACTACAGGCGCCCGCCACCTCGCCCGGCTAGTTTTTTGTATTTTTAGTAGAGACGGGGTTTCACCATGTTAGCCAGGATGGTCTCGATCTCCTGACCTCGTGATCCACCCGCCTCGGCCTCCCAAAGTGCTGGGATTACAGGCTTGAGCCACCGCGCCCGGCCTCTGTTTTGCTTTTGTATCAGGGCTCAGATGACCTTATATTAGACACAGATATCAAAAAGTATGATCTTCCTCTTTCCACAACACAGCGCTGTTTCCGTGGTTATGTAGAAAGTCAGTCAGTGACAAGGGCGGGCCTAAGCCCAGTTCTTCCTGAGTGGCTCAGGCATCTGCTTCCCCTGGGCTCTGTTCCTGCACATGAAGTCCTTCTCCGGGAGCTCCTGGAATCTGAGATTGTTTTAGAGCCTCCCTGTACCCACCCAGTCACGGCCCCCCTTCCACACCCATCCTATCGACCAATCTAGCTTTCATGCTTGCGAAGGCATACTGACTAGAACACCAACCCTAACAGTTGAGGCAGTGTTTCTGGAAATTTGCTAAAATAAAAATTCTTTGAAACTTCGGACTTTATCCTGATTTGGCAAAATGTATAATGATGAACGTACGTTTTAACATATTTTCAAGTAGTAGAGCATCTGGGCTCTCATCCTTCCAAAACTTTTTGTATTTTATTAATTGTGAACTCCTAAGGGATACAAAGTCAGCACTGATGAGAAATGTCAAGAATCAGGACGTGCCCCAAAGCCTTCCTGTGGGTTCTCTAAAGGCTGTGGTTTTATGTGACTCTGAGTGTAGCTCCAAACCACACCCAGCTCTTTCTGGAATCCAAAAAGACCAAACCCATCACATAAATTAAGGAAAACTCTAACTCAGACTTTGAGGGGGAAGTCAGCCAAACCATATAGAACATATGAAAATAAAGATGCAATTATTATTTTCAAATATATTCAGGAATTCTGACTGCAAGGATCCTCAAGCAAAGGTCCCTAGGGGGTCTGCTTTAATGAACCTATTCATAATTAGGTGTCATCACTTAGGTGCCGAGTCATCCACCTTTGGCACACCTCGTACTACTGTCCACATTATTAATGTGAGGGTTTGAACCAGAGGTGGCCAGGCCAGTAAGGTTTTTTGATAATCAGTGCTTTTACAGAAATGGCTTCTTAGCTATTTCAAGGGGAAGTACATGCCAAGCTGACATGATTTGGTTTTGCTGTCTCTGCTGCTTTCTCTTCCCTATCTGCCCCAGGCTCAAACCTGCCAGGCTCCTTGTGAAACAAACATGGTGCTGTGGCAAAGAATTAGGGCATCACGGCCCCTTCATGGTTCACCACCATGCTTCAAGGGAGGAATCAAGAGGGGTCAGGGTATATATCTGTGTGTTACAAGAGAAGAAGATACACACACAGAGAGGGAGGAAGGGTGGAAGCAGGGATGGAAGGGTATAGAAGGACTTCTGAAGAGCCTAAAAGTAAGGTTACATTCAAATTTTCCTCCCTTTAAGAATAAGACAACAAGTTAGGAACTTTGATCTGGGAGAAGGATTTCATACATTCCTATATTCCCATCACAGCTCTCACGCTCCCAGCAAGGGAGGACAGGAAGAAATGATGAGAATAAAATGAGTCTGACAGAAAGCTGTTGCATCTCAGTAGGTGCAGTAGTTCATGCCTGTCATCTCAGCACTTTGGGAGGTCAAGGCAGGAGGACTGCTTGAGCCCCCAGGAGTTCAAGACCAGCCTGGGTGACAGTGAGACATCTCTTGAAAAAAAAAAAAAAAATTTTTTTTTTTTAGAGTGAGAGGATCACTTGAGCTAGGGAGTTTATGGCTATAGTGAGCCATGATCATGCCACTGCACTCCAGCCTGGGTGACGCTCGCAAGACTCTGTCTCAAAAAAATAAAAGAAAAGAAAAAGAAAAAAAGTTGTATCTAAATAAAGGGTCTGCTGTCTACATGGGCCAACCACACTGTACTAGTCGGTCTAAACCAGGGGTACCCAACATAGAGGGTACCTGCAGCACAGCTCCTGGATCTTCAAATTCACTTAAAGCAAGGAAGGCAAGGGTTATGTTATTCAACTGATTAGGTTTTGTTTGTTTGTTTGCTTTTCCTGAGATGGAGTCTCATTCTGTTGCGCAGGTTGGAGTGCAATGGCGTGATCTCGGCTCACTGCAACCTCCGCCTCCCGGGTTCAAGCAACTCTCCTGCCTCAGCTTCCCAAGTAGTTGGGATTACAGGCACCTGCCATCACACCCGGCTAATTTTTGTATTTTTAGTAGAGACAGGATTTCACCATGCTGGCCATGCTGGTCTCGAACTCCCAACCTCAGGTGATCTGCCTGCCTCGGCCTCCCAAAGTGCCGGGATTACAGGTGTGAGCCACTGCGCCCAGCCACTGACAGGCAATTTTTTTTGTTTTTGAGATGGAGTCTCACTCTGTCACCCAGACTGGAGTGCAGTGGCGCGATTTCGGCTCACTGCAAGCTCCGCCTTCCGGGTTCAGGCCATTCTCCTGCCTCAGCCTCCCGAGTAGCTGGGACTACAGGCACCTGCAACCACGCCTGGCTAATTTTTTGTATTTTTAGTAGAGATGGGGTTTCACCATGTTAGCCAGGATGGTCTCGATCTCCTGACTTCGTGAGCCACCGCGCCCAGCACTAACAGGTAATTTATAACACTTTTATGTTAATATAAACACAGAATTAGGAAACAATATGCAAGTTTATTTATATATTTATTTTTAAGACGAAACAATGGACTATAAAGCCATTTTCCACCAATGACAATATGTTTTGGATAATACCCTACTTGGGCATCTGGGCTGGCCTCTTCACTAACGGCATTTTGGTGGAAAAATTTGGGCTTTGTATTTAAGCAGAAGTTTGTGCCCTGCTGGAAAACAGAATCACGTTCCTTCTTAAAGGGCCAAGGGCAGGAGCATTTCACACCTGTAATCCCAGTGCTTTGGGAGACTGAGGTGGGAGGATCACTTGAGCCCAGCCTGGTCAACATAGCCAGACTTCATCTCTACTAAAAATAAAAAATTAGCTGGATATGCTGGCTCATGCCTGTAGTCCCAGCAACTCAGGGGGCTGAGGCTGCCATGATTGTGTCACTGCACTTCAGCCTGGGTGACAGAGCAAGACCCTGTCTCGAAAACAAAACAGGCCGAGGAACATCTGCTGAGGTATACAAGCTAAATAATTCAGTGGGGAAAAACTATTCCAATTTGCTTTCCAAAACTTGTGGGGCAACAGAAAGAAAAAAGCAAGAAAATACAAAATCTGTTTGGAGCCTAAAGATGAGAGCCCCTCCCAGATGCTAAAAACTGTTCTTAGGCCAGGCATGGTGCCACATGCCTGTAATCCAGCACTTCGAGAGGCCGAGGCAGATGGTTTGCTTGAGCTCAGGAGTTTGAGACCAGACTGGGCAATATAGCAAAACCCTGTCTCTATAAAATATACAAAAATTAGCTGGGCATGGTGGCACATGTCTATAGTCCCAGCTACTCGGGAGGCTGAGGTGAGAGGATGGCTTGAACCCTGGAGGCAGAGGTTGCAGTGAGCCAAGATCACGCCACTGCGCTCCAGCCTGGGCGACAGAGCCAGATCCTGTCTCAAAAAAAAAAAAAGAGAAAACTTGTTCTTGTCTGGATATGCAGACACTACAGGCATTTCTGGTCTCCTCTTTCCATCTCAACTAATACAAAACACCCATTTCTCAGAGGAGGCATTCTGCTCCAGAGCTTAAAGAGGCCACTCCTAGGCTGCCAGGACTGCATTTCCTAGTCAACATATGACAGAGAAACATGGTTACCACGGACTCCGACTCAGTATTTCTTACCTGAATCCAAACTTATCCATTGCAACAGAAATGTGCCGTGGCTGTGAAAAACACCTGTAGGCATTACGGTCATTCATTGGAATGAGGTCCACATCACTAAACACAAAGCAGGTGTAGTCATAGTCCTTCAAGGCTTCTCGAAAGCCAACATTGAGGAGCTTAGCACGATTGAACATAGTGTCTCCGGCCTGGTGCAGAAACAAAAATAGTGTTATCAAATGCCTTAAAGCCTTTGGGCCAAACACTCACAGGGACTGGTGACTTATCCACTATACATGGTCACTAGTAAACCCTTGAGCCTCACTTTTCTGCTCTCACTTTACAATCAACACAGAGTACCAAAACCTCTGAGTCAGCAATTCCCCTCTAGGAATCTATCCTGCAGAAGGACTTGCATGTGTGTGAATGACTATGAACAACATTGTCACTGTGGAATGTTCCTCACAACAAAAGACTGCAAAAAACAGAATTAGTAGGGAACTGGTTCAATAAGTCATAGTACATCCACACAATGGAATGGAACTGTTAAAAACAGGCAGCTCTAAAAGAAAGGTGAAAAAGGTATTTAAACACATACATCATTTATTTATATACACTATAAATAAACTCCAGGACAGGTATCCAGGAAACTGGTGACATTAGTTGGGTACCCATGGGACTTTTCAATTCTACCTTCCTTATATGGTTGACTGAGGTTTGATGACCACATTGTGTGCCTTCCATCTACCTGTCAAGCACAAACCTAGGCACCTGAGAAATACAGCAAACCCAACTCAACCTCTGTCCTCACAGTGCTCACCATGCAGTGTAGGAGGCCATCCCATACACACCAGGATAGAAGCAAGGTGCACAAGACAGAAGAGGGACACCTGCTTCAGGGTGCCAACCACGAGGTCCCCAGGCACCAAGTGTGCTGGTGCAAAGGGATTGCATATTTTTATTTTTTATTTTTGAGACGGAGTCTTGCTTTGTTGCTGAGGTTGGAGTATAGTGATATGATCTTGGGTCACTGCAACCTCTGCCTCCAGGATTCAAGCAATTCTCCTGCCTTAGCCTCCCGAGCAGCTAGGATTACAGGCAAGTGCCACCATGCCCGGCTAATTTTTTTTTTTAATTTTCAGTACAGATGGGGTATCAAGTTGGCCAGGCTGGTTTCAAACTCCTGACCTCAAGTGATCCACCCACCTCGGCCTCCCAAAGTGCTGGGATTACACTGTATGTTTTATTTGTCTTCTTTCAGTAAGAATGTAAGCTCAATGAAGGCTGAGATGTTTTGGTTTTTTATTCTCCCAGTTCCTTGAATACTGCTTCTCATACAATAAGAGCTCAGTAAATAGTTGCTGGTTGGCTGAATGAATGAATGAATGAATGGGGTTCAACATACAATGGCAGATGGTAATCCCATCTGGGAAGCTCAACCAAAGAGCCCTGTGAGGGGTCACCACAGGGATCACATTGTGGGGTAAAGTTGGGATTCTGGTCTTATCAACTCCCATGGCCCCAGGTTAGTAAGGACAGACCCAGCACTGACATTGCCACCCCTCACTCTCAGCAATTCACAAAGCCTCCTGCACACACGCTGTCATCCTAAGGGAATCCTCACAACACCAACATGAGGAAACGAACCAAGGCCCGATACTTTGGAATCATTCAATGCTCTTTCCCATCTCTCTTGGGATCAACACAATCAGAGCCCTCTACTTTGGGGAAAAAGTGTGTCATAGGGGCTTCTGACTGGTACACAATCTCAAAAGTGGGATGCTCAAAGTCTTCTCTCCATGCCCTCAAAAGATGACCTGGGCTGGGTGTGGTGGCTCACACCTGTAATCCTAACACTTGAGAGGCCAAAGTGGGCAGATCACTTGAGTCCAGGAGTTCGAGATCAGCCTGAGCAACATGGTGAGACTCTGTCTCTACAAAAAATTACAAAAATTAGCCAGGCATGGTGGTGCACACCTGTAGTCCCTAGTACTCTGGAGGCTGAGGTAGGAGGCTCACCTGATCCCGGGGAAGTTGAGATTGCAGTGAGCCATGACAGCACCACTGCACTCCAGCTTGGGCGGCAGAGTGAGACCCCCATCTCATGCACACACATACAAAACAAAAAAAACCCAAGACTTGGAAACTGGCACTCCACAAGGCTGCCTGTGTGCGTACAGAATGCACAGATGTGCCACAGCCACCCAGCCTCAGGTGGGGAACTCAGGGAAGCAAACTACTTAGAGGAAGAGAGGCACCAGGAAGAGGATTAAGGAAACATTTCACACACAAGAGCTCCTTTTTTAAAGCCCCTGACAAAGTTTTCTAGCCCCGCATGGTGAGTGAAAAAGGAGCCCAAAGGCACACTGTGTTCTTTGGCTGTCCCACAGGCTGAGTTGATTTGGAATTCTGCGTTCAGCTAATTCTGTGTAAGTCATGGGTTCAAAGAAATTCAAAGTTTAGGCTGGGCATGGTGGCTCACGCCTGTAACCCCAGCACTTGGGGAGGCTGAGGCGGGCGGATCACTTGAGGTCAGGAGTTCAAGACCAGTCTGGCCAACATGGTGAAACCCCATCTCTACTAAAAATACAAAAAATTGCTGGGCACAGTGGCTCACGTCTGTAATCCCAGCACTTTGGGAGACCAAGGCAGTGGATCACCTCAGGTCAGGAGTTTGAGACCAGCCTGGCCAACATGGCAAAACCCCATTTCTACTAAAAATACAAAAATTAGCTGGGCGTGGTGGTGGGCGCCTCTAATCCCAGCTACTTGGGAGGCTGAGGCAGGAGAATCACTTGAACCTGGGAGGCAGAGGTTGCAGTGAGCCGAGATTGCACCATTGCACTCCAGCCTGGGCAACAGAGTGAGACACTGTCTCAAAAAAAAAAAAAAAGTTCAAAGTTTAGAAATTGCATATGAAAATTATGAAGTTGTTGGAATTATTATAATAGAGTATGAATATTCACTGGTGGGGATACCGTACACAAGGCACGGATAAGTGTTTCAAATGGCATTTCATTTAATCATCTTGACAATCTTATAACAACCCTAACCCCAACCCAGACTTACACTGTCCAACACAATTCAGCCCCATTGAGCACTTTCCAACAAGCAAAGGGAGGTATACCAATAGAGCCTTTCTACATCTGTGCACTAGACCCCCAGGGCTGGCTGCCCAGCTCAGGATAAGGCTCCCTTATCTTGGTATACTCCCCAATAACTGGGGCAGAGGGCTCTTTGAGGCCAGGTCTCTACCATAGGACTGGGCCTACTGCCTTGGCTGTTTGATCTAAGCAGAGGCCTGAGACTGAACTAAGCGTTTTTCCTCTCCCAGGAACTGGAATTTTGGAACCATGAATGAGCACCTCTAGAGCCAAGGCCCATGAGCAATGGCACCCTGGAGGAGAAGCCCAAGAAGCAGACCTGGTTCCAGCCCCTTTTACCATGGGGAGTGCCTCGGCCCTTTCAACACGGTGAGATGCCCCAGTGTCCGGCCCAGACTTAAAACTGGTCAGGCAGTTTTCCAGAGTAATCTGAACTACATATCCCTCCCTTTCTCCCTCCTCCCAGCTTGGCCTCATCTGTGGGATGCAGCAAGACAGAAGGGCCTGGTGCACTTTAGCAGGTGCTCTCACCTATCGGGGGCTGTGGGAATACCAAGCCAGCAGAACGGTGGAGGAGGAAAGTGTCCTCCCCAGGAATGACAGAAAAGTCAAGCATTTTCTAGGCTTGTTTCGGTGAAATGCTGTAACACTGGGGCACACACCTTCTTTGATAAGAAAGACAGGCCCTGGCAAGCTCACCAAGCCCCACCACTCGCAGGAGGTGGGAAGATGCCCAGACTCACTCCTGCCCTCCTCACTGAGCACACTCGTCTGGTGCATCTGCCGCTCCATTTGCTCAAGTAAACATCGATCAAGCACCAAATACACCACGGTGACAGACACATGCAGTTTTAATCCCGGGAATGCTGGCTTCTTTACTTATTAGCTATGTGACTTGGGACATATCACACCTCCAGGCCTCAGTTTCCTCTTTTGTGTCATGGGGTAGACAATGTTGTCTACCAACATAAGATTAGGTCCACCCTTTAAAAGCTGGGTTTTTCAGAATTAAGAAGACCCAGCCCGAGGAGGCTGAGGTTGCAGTGAGCCATGACAGCACCACCGCACTCCATCGTGGGTGATAGAGTGAGACCCCATCTCAAAAATGGGGCCTGTGGCTGCCTCATTGCCTGGCAACAAATGTCGGCTACTATCATTATTACAGGAAGAGGCTTTCCCATCCGTCTTGAACAGTCAGACCACTCCAAATGTCTCTTAGCTATCCTACCTGGCGACTCTGCCTTCTGTAGTGTTTGCTTCAAAATTCCTCCCAAATCCTGCTTCTCTGATGAAGGGGAAATTACTAAAAACATTTAAGGTTCAAAGGAATTAGCCTGTGGCTTATATGATTAGAGTTTCTCACAGCAGAAGAGAGTCAGGGGGACCTCTGGAGGCCTGTGAAATGCGTAGGAAGTCACACTTGGTGAAGAGGAGCCAGCATGCTGGGTGCAGGTGTCCCTTTGAAAGACCCAGCTTTTAAAGGGCGGGCCTAATCTTATGTTGGTAGACAAGAGTTACAGTTATCCCTTCCTTCTAGGTCAACTGGCTGCTTTTAGAGGGAGAAGACAGGCCCCCTAAAGAAAGGCCAGAAAACATATAAAATCTCCAAATGATTGAGCAGAGACTGATACAGGACAGGGACTGGAGACAGCAGACAGAAGACACTCCAGAGACATAGACTCTGGAGGCGGTGGTGGGAGAGAAGGCAACTGTAGGAGTAGAGAAAAGCATGCATGGTGAGAGCATTTGTAAAGGCTGTTAAGGAACAGAGAACAGTCAAGGAACTAGAAGAAATTCCGAATGAGTGAAGCCAGAATGAGACACGAAGGCAGACATGAGCCAAATCACAGAGGCCGGGGAGGAGGGTTAGGTGCTTGTTAAGATACTTAAGCTTTATCTTTACTTAGGTCACAGGGAGCCTTAAACCATGGTTTGTATGTCAAGGAGGGATCTGTGCCCCAATCCAGCTGAAGGCGAGGAGACCAGTTACAAAGCTGTTGTATGATTCCTGTGAGGCAACAACCGTGGGTAAGTAGACAGTGCCTCCCACAAGGGCTAAAGGCAGGGGCTCCACTTCCACTTCCCCTTCCACGCCTCACCTGCTCCCTGTGTATGTACACTACACTTGCAAGCAGCCTTTGTTGGGCCGGGTGAGGTTCAGGACAGGTGCTAGAATCTGGTCTAATCCCCAAGAAAATCCTAACTGTGGTTAAGGAAGGCAAGTGTGGCCTTTCCCTGATTGCAACAGGGGACAGATGACCAACTACAGAAAGTCACAGGCCCCTCTTGTCCAAGTCCCAACAGTTTCTGGAAGAACTGTTCTGTCCAATCACCCTGCCTTCCTTGGATGTCAGGTCCATGTGTGTACATCAGCAGACACATTCCTTGTCCATAACAGCTGAGGGACCAACTGCACCCAGCCTCTCCTGCACCAAAAGACATAGCAGCAATGTGGTTGGAACCATCAACCCAAAGCCAAGACTCAGAATGAGTCAGAATTTCTACATGATAAGAGAGACACTGTTGCTCCCATACACATGCCCTGGCTCTTCACAGAGACACACCCCTCCCCGCCACGCAAGAATATAGCACTAAGCTCTCAACACGACAGATCCGACAGATCCGGGGGCAGGTCTGCAACCAGTGGCAATGTTTGCTGAAACACCCTCTGTACGCTTTTCTGTGCCCACTGAGACAGTAAGAGGAAGGAACTAGGCCGAGTGGGTTGCATGAAACAGTAACAGATCAGCGGCAGCAGAAGCTCTGACTGGGCATTCCTACAGGCCTAAGTGTGGATCCTGGAACAGTGGACAGCCTGGGAGGTGATCCCCAGAGAATTACTGGAAAGAGCCTGGGATTATACAAATGCTGAGTTTGTGGAGGGCTAATAATATCTACTCACCCATGAGTTCACAGCAGTTGGGCTCTAGTTTTGCTTTTGTTGTTGTTGGTTTTTTGCAGGGGATACAGGATCTCGCTATGTTGCCCAGGCTGGCCTTGAGCTCCTGGGCTCCAGCAATCTTCTCACCTCAGCCTCTTGAGAAGCTGGGACTGTCAGCACATGCCACCATGCCCGGCTGGGCTCTAGTTGTTAACCATAACAATATGGTAGCTCAGAGTTCTCAACAAAACTTGGATCTGAGATTTAAACTCTTCACCCCAGTGAGTGAGAGAAATGGGCCTTCGAGGGTTAGGGACCAGGTTATGGGAGTGGTTCTCAGTCAACCAAAGTTACCACTCTCAAGAGTGAGCATACCCTTGGCCCCTGCCACACAGGAACACAGACTGGACTGAGGCTATAAAGTTGCTGAGAGAACTGAGCTCCTGGAAGAGCCCAACAGGGATTCTGGGTGAAGTGAGCACAGAGGAGACTTTCTTTTTTTAAATGGAGTCTCGCTCTGTCACCCAGGCTGCAGCGCAGTGGCGTGATCTCGGCTCACTGCAAGCTCCGCCTCCCGGGTTCACACCATTCTCCTGCCTCAGCCTCGCGAGAAGCTGGGATTTTCAAGCACCCACCACCATGTTCGACTAATTTTTTTGTATTTTTAGTAGAGACAGGGTTTCACCATGTTAGCCAGGATGGTCTTGATCTCCTGATCTTGTGATCCACCCACCTCGGCCTCCCAAAGTACTGGGACTACAGGTGTGAGTCACCGTGCCCAGCCAGAGGAGACAGTTTTACACCAAGCTCCAAGGAGCCAGCACAGGATGCCTGCCTCTCCCAAGGGCCTGACACACTAAAAACTGGAGACATGGCTTTCCGCAGATACATCAGGACAGTGGTGCTAAGCACGTTCAGAATGTTTAAGATACAAGTTGAAGAAAAATACTTAAGAAAAGCTTCTCTTTCAGAAAGCAATTTGGCCATCTGTATTAAAACTATAAAAATGTGTAAACCATATCTGAACCCATAATCCCACATCTGAAAATCTAGCCTGGGAAAAAGATCCTAAATGTGGAACAAACCAACACAGAACAAACTTCAGACTCCAAGATGTTCATTATGGTATTATTTACGCTCATGGAAAATTGGACATTATCTAAAGGACTTCTAAGAGAAAAGACAAGTTAATTATGATGGAATTCTATGATCAACTACTATGAAGGTATGGAAAGTGATGATGATGAAGACTATGAAATAACATGGGAAGATGCTGATGATAAAAAAATTAAGGAAAAAGCAGGATACAAAAGTTTATACACACACAGCATGAGCTCAACTGTAGTTTAATTTAAAAGAAGTTAAACTCTCAGACCCTGTACGACAGGCTGGCTTCCAGTAACCTCGGCATTTCCAAGAGAGCCTACAGAGGCCCTGGTCTTGCCTAGGAGACCCCAGGGCCTGAGGATGACACACTCATGGGATTATTTACATAGCCTCCCCCTGACCAGTAGGGCCCTGGCTCTGGGTTGATTTGAGGACATGTGAACATTACCAGGGACTGGTGGTGGCAGCGGTGGTGGCAGCAGCAGTGGCAGCAGTAGTTAGGTCAGCATTCCTCTCTCTCTCTCTCTCTCTCTCTCTAGGAGGCGGAGAGTATGGAAGAGAAGGTAGGTGGAGAATAAGAAGCAGATCAGAGAGGAACTCCTCCTTCCACTTGTTTTTTTACAAACAGGATTAACAAGTAAAGGCAAAAGGCCCCTGCTAGAAGGAAAACAAAAAAGAAGAAAAAGAGAAAAGGGTGGATGCAAGGGAGAGAGGTGAGGAAAAGAGAAGCAAACGTCAAAGCTGCAAAGGAAAAGGGGCCCATTCTGATGACCAGTGTTCCAATAAAAGCAAATTCCTAATAAGCTGTCACTCCTTGTCACAGAGTCATGGGTGAGCAGAAAAAATGGCGTTTCCCAGAACAATATCCATGGAAGCAATTCACCAGCAAATCGAGTCCCCAGGAGAACAGAGAGACACACATCCTAGGTGGGGCACATAGCAAAGGGACAACACTCAAACAGTGATGGCGCAGAGACACTCCCTGGCCTTCCCACTCCCACTCCCACTCCCCACCCCCAGCAGGCTCCAAAGGGTCCAAGTGCCAGAAGGAAGGGGAGGCTGCAGGACAGGACCAACTCTACCCCACTCCTCCTGAGCCCTGTTCCCACACACATCAATCTGAGCACTGACAGCTCAGGTAGAAAATGGAAGGCAGGGATTGGGGGATGGTAGAGATGATCAAGATAGAAACCAAACCAATGGGGCCATAAGCCCAGGCAGCTGTCCTCACTAATGGGACAGACCCAGGGGTCTGCTTCTCCCCAGTTGATCTTGACCTTGTATAGGAATCAGCTGCTTGGACCAGTGACAGAGACAACTGCTGAGGTAGGGTGACAGATGCTCTTACTCACTGAGGGTACAAAGGACTATCTCCAAATTCATCCTCAACCAGCCTGGAACTATCACCCCATCATCCTAAAACAGTGCATAGAAGAAAAGGAAACAGGAGAAAACTTCAAAGCCAGACAGAGTCCTCCGGGCAGCTGGCTGAGCCCCGACTCCATTTCTCCACAGCCTTTCAGGCAGGCTCCGGCTCTGCTTCCCAGCCATCACCTTTGGAGCCTTCCCTCCGCAGGCACAACCAGAAGACCATTTGCCTCACTGGGGCGGGGGGCAGGTGTGTGTGTTAAAATTCAAAGTGAGACCCTAAAGGTGCTGAGTCCAAAGACCCTAAAGGAGTTTTATGACCATTAACAATCACAAGGCTAAGGTATTAATAGGTTTTCTGCATTTTTCCTGATAAGGGAGGTCACCCCAAGGACTGTCACAGGCAGCCTGTGCTCTGGTCAGCATTGAGCCGGAAGCTTCGGGGGAGAAGTTTAAGGGAGGGGCCCTGCAAATTCCCAAGGGTGATGACCTGGGAACGGAGGCTTCACTTCCAAGAGGCACAGATCTAGGCAGAAGACCAGGAGTAGGGCTCCTGAGACTAGGTATAAACAAAGAAGCAGGAATCCCAGGAAAAAGCCCCATGCTCCACTCACTGACTACATCTGTACTGACTATGCACCAGCTGTGTGGTCAGGGAGAAAGAAGGGAGGCAGACATGAGGGACTGGGAGTCTGGGGGCTGGGTTGAGGCTGGAACTCAGATAATCATCCATTTCCAGAAAGTTCTGAGCAGCCTGGGAGCAGCAGGGAGGGAGAAGTCAGCTCTATTCCAGGGACTCCACAGAGCTAATGAGGTTGGGGAGGGAAGCTTAAAAGATGGCCAGAGACACACCAGGAACAGAAGGGACAGCATAAGCAAAGGCACAAGGAGGGGAGAAGAGAGGTATCTGGGTGGAGAGGGGGAGTCCAGTGAAGTGGAGAGGAGGAGGAAGTGGCTGGAGGTAGGTTGGGGTCTCAGAGGCTAAGCTTGGGCCTTCCAACCATTTAGACCCTTGCCTGTGGGCAGTCATGAAATGCTAACAGGTTTAAAAGAGTAAGTAACATGGTCAGAACTAGAAAAATCCTGGGCAGCTGAGGAAGAACAGAGGTGCCAGAAGATATGCAATCAGAATTGGAGAGACCAGTTCCGTGTACTGGCTGTGGGGCAAAGGGCTGCCATGGTTGTGACAAACACACCTGGCCAGCTGTGCCTGCATTCCTTACTCATTTTGTAATTTTTATGATGGGCAACCCACAAACATCCTGCATTCCGTAATTTAGGGCTAGTGTTGCCAGGTGGCGAACTGCCCTCCCTTCACCTTGAGTGGCTTTACAGTCTCATTTCCGGGTTCGAGTATTAGGAAATGCAGCATACATCCCTGTTTGCTATGGTATCTTCTCCTCCTCCTTCTTTTCTCGCTGCCATTGAAGTTGGAATGCTGTATCTTGACATCCACATCTCAGAGTACAAGGAGCCAAATAGTATTTTCCCATGCTGGTGAGCTAAGGTCAGGGATGGGAGGAGAGGCCTTGAGGACAAAGAGAAACTCTTGTTCTTCTCTATCTCAACCAGGAAAGCCTCTCTCCACTCATTCCTTCAATATCCTTATTTTGAGATATAAGTTATTACGGTAATTACAGAGGCATAAGCCAAATGGGAGGGGTTAACAGCTTACTATAGACAGAGTATGAGTCATAACAACTTGTGAAAGTTCATGCCTGTGTGTGGAGCTTGATAAGTGGCCCCACTCTGAAGAGGCCTACAGGCCCAGGATGGCCTCTGAGTCCTCTGAGATTTTGCCACCTGGCTCGTTCCACTACCCGTTATCCTCTGACTCCAAGGAGTCCAAACCAATAGAAGGAAGGGTCCTGATGCCGGCCCTGAGTGGGGGTGCAGCAGGAGGTGGTGGGAGTCATGAAGAATTCACCACCACAGAAGCAGGCAGAGGAAACAGGCAGGACGAATGGAGAGTGCAGAGGCAGGAGTGGACCCTCCCAGTAACGGCTGGTATTTACTGAAGGTTTACCATGAGAAGAATGCCTCACAGCCCTCCCCACCAAGGAGGAAACTGAGGCCTGCAGAGCTTAAGTAGCCTGCCTGAGGTCACTGACTGGAAAATGGCAGTGCCAGGACTGAACCCAGGCAGTCTGAGCACACAACACACTCTTGGCCCTGGATACTGGACTGTGAGCAACACTGAGGGCACCCTGGCCATGAGGAGCATCACTGACGCCCTGAGAAGGCACTAAACCTGGAATCAGATGCTGGGGTTTGAGCCGCAGCCCTGATGTTGTCTATGAGACTTTCAGAGCCTGTCCCTCTCTGAGACTGTTTTCTCACCTGTGACATGGAGCAGAAGTTTCTACATTGTCTGGCCTCAAGGGTCTGGGCAAATCCTAGAAGAGACTGAATGGGAAGCTAAGGAAGTGGAAATGGGACATGGCCCCTACTTCAAGTAGAATGAAACCCTTGTGACCTGCTATAAGCGGAAGGTTGTGTAGCATTTCAATGGGCAGAAAGAAATTCGATACTGAAAAGCCTGCTTGGGAACCCCTGTACTAAATGTCTTAGAAGCCACTGCTATTTTGAGCATTCTTTCTGCCTAATCTTAAATGGTGTGTGTGTGAGTGTGTGTGCATGTGTATGTGTGTGTGTGTGTGTGTGTGTGTGAATGAAGAGTCAAAATGACAGCAGGGTGTCTGGGCCAGGGAGAAGCTGAGAGGCTATAAAGAGGGCTAACAGCCCATAAGGTTTATTTGCTCAACAAACAGGGCAGAAAGGTCAAAACCAGGTGCTACAAAATCCCTTTCTTCTTCTAGAATATAACCATAAAACGGAGAACACAGGCAGTTCCTAATTTGTAGACAGGATGTGCTCCAAATGTTTCTCCTTCCACCTCTTTTTTTTCAGGGCTCAGGTTTCCCATTACCATTTTATTATTTATTAGGTAATATTCTTTACTGGAAAGGTAGGGCAAAGTTTAAGCATTTCTTGACTTAGTTATCTGGACTCTGACCATATTTTCCCAAAATGATCAATTAGGGTGAGATTGGAGCAGATGATAAGAGAGTAGCTGGGGAAGTGGGAGAAAAAGAGGAAAAGATTATCCTAAGGTAGAAAGTTAACCCTTGGAGAAGGAAAGGATGAAGAGAAAAAAAAAAGTATGAGGAAAAGAAAAAGAAAAGATGATACTGACAAGATAAGAAAAAAGGAGGTATATATGTTTGAAAAACCAAAACTAAAATATTCCTGATGCTAAGTTGTGAAGTGGAAAGAGGAGGGAGGATGGGTAGTTCCTAGTGTTCCAGGGAAAGCAGAGAGGCAGCTGGGAGGAGATGCTAACTTAGGCCCGCTTTCCCCAAAGTGTGACTCACAAAACACTCATCACTTGAGACAGTTCTTGGAAAAGTTTTCTAGTCAGGCAAGCTCAGGAAACACTTCTGGGGTTACAGTGTACCCCGGGGTACCGAAGGCTCTGCAGGAATGAGACCTGCTTTACATGGTTCAACCCAGCAATCCTCAAGCGTATTTGGCTCCATTTGGGGAAGCACACTTTTAGAGGAGCACTCTCTTAGGTGGTGTCCAGTGTTAGCCAGCATAGCTGTGCCACCGGTCTGAGCTGGCTTGGTTAGTTGTTCTGTCTACTTGGATTGAGGAGGGCAGGAGCATGTAGCTGGTAGAGGACATTCAGAAATCTACTGTGTTGAGCCTGAGGAGTATGTAAATTGTATCACAGGAATTTAAGCTGGTGGCCAGATTTTACTGGTCCAATATTTGTTTTGATTTCAAAATAGGGAAGTCTCACATTCACCTAAACTGCAACATATCTAGATGTAGCATCCCACACTCCAGTCTTCACTGAAAACAGCTACCTCAGTTCAAAAATTCAGCATCATCACTAACTCTCTTTTACCCTCTTTACCCAAGTATGTATTTTATATATATATATATATATATTTTTTTTTTTTTAAACAGTCAGTCTCACTCTGTTGCCCAGGCTGGAGTGCAGTGGCACGATCTCGGTTCACTGCAACCTCCGCCTCCTGGGTTCAAGAGATTCTCCTGCCTCAGCCTCCCAAGTAGTTGAGATTACAGCTGCCCACCACTATGTCCAGCTAATTTTTGTATTTTTAGTAGAGAAGGGGTTTCGCCATGTTGGCCAGGCTGGTCTCAAACTCCTGACTTCAAGTGATCCGCCGGCCTTGGCCTCCCAAAGTGCTGGGATTACAGGCATGAGCCACTGCGCCTAGGCCCAAACATATATTTTAACCTACCTATATGGCACCCAGACCACAGCTGTCTGCCTTCTACTCAGGCAGATTTGTGGGATGCTGTCAGATGCCCTGCTGGATAAGATATGACAGCACTGTATCCACAATACATCCCTCATCTACTGGCATAGCAACTGTCAAAAGAGAGAAACGAGATGCAGCTGGCATGGCTTGTTATTAGTCATCCCTGCTGTCTCCTGGTGATGGTGGCCGCCTCTTCCAGGTGCTCGCTGCCACTGCTTTAATAATAGGCTCCTGAATCTTGCCGTCACTGGTATGTGCTCACTGGCATCAGACAAATGTTTCTCAATAACAGGGCTTTTCTTAAATGAATACTTGTTGGGTTACAGTGACCTGCACTTTGCAGGACATTTACCTATTCTCTCTTGCATTCTCCAATATTCTTTCAAGGTGACCCATAACTGCGTGGCTGACTTGCTTGCAGGTGTTCATAGGCCCCCGGTCTGTACCTCACTTGGTCAAATAATTCAAACAGCCTCAAGGGGTTTGCCCACCACCTGCTGTCCTGCTTCAGTTTCCTTATAACAGGGCTTGTTCTGCTCTCTCCTGCCTCACAGGCTTAGCTGTGACACCTGGCCTCAGAGCTTCTGGTGCTTTCCTACCTCAGCGGGCATCTCGATTTCCAGGAACATGCAAGGTTCCTTTCTGCCTTGAGGTCCCTGCTCACTGGCCCTAGCTGAGAAGCCCATCTCCCTGCAGACTTTAGAACCTAGTTTATATCCTGGTCCTTCCAAGCCATTGCTCTCTCTCCTTCCTCTGAGCTTCCAAAGCATTTGGCAGCCACCATCCAATTACAGGCTATTTGGGACTGTTAACAAATTGTTCCCTGGGAGGGTCCCACTTGCCAGAAGTGGGTTGGAGGCTTCGGGACAGGGCAGGACCAAGACCTTACACTTCTTCAGAATCTCCCTGCAGTGAGTGATGCAGCACAGTGCCACAGCAGTCCTCAAGGGCTTCCCCTGGGGTCCCAGGGAAGGTGCACAGAGTCCCTTGACTTTGATGGAAGTAGTAAACTGCCAACAATCCTCCTACGTAAAGCAGAGTTTATCTCAAAATGAAATGGACATTGGGCTTTGTAGAAATGGGCGTACTCAGACTCTTCAAATGAATTTCAATGAAATTGGGTGCCTAGATAAGTTAGATGTGTCATTGCACCTAGGAGGTTACAGTCTAAAGACATGAATTTTAGGGATAATCTTGAAATATCAAAATTATACTCTTGGGAAAATAATGCTCCTCAAATACATTGAAAAATTTACTTCAATAAAGATGCCTCTTAGATCAATCTGATCCTCCATGCCATGGTGATGAAAGCTGACCTATCCTTAGCATTACTTTCCTAAGCAGGGCTAAAGTCCAACACATATGGATCAGATGAGCAGTGAGAAACTTTTTCTCAGACTCGGCCCAGTCCACATGACTCTCAGATGGCCCACGAATCAGACTTCTCCAGATATTTCACCAGGGGCTGAACCAAGGGCACTGTCTCCAGGTGCCCCAGGAGACACAGTCTGACTGACTGGATAAACTTTGAAGTTACCTAAAAGTCTGATATCTAAATGATGGTTTTATTTTTAAAAGGAAAATACACAGCTACACAAACCCAGGGAATAATCAGTGTTTACTTTGGAATAATTAGGGTTGTCTTTTTTCCCAATTTTGCTAGAAGGCTACTTCCAGAAAACAAAAACAGAACAATGAAAACACTCCAGCATTTCCCGTGGCTAACAGAGTTGACAGCAATAGGCAAGCACACTGTTTGGCGTTTAGCTCATCTGCACTGGTGGTGATTGGGGGGCTGGCTCCTTGCTGTAAGTGCCAGGTGTCTGTGAAATCACTCCCCTTCCCCTGCTCTCATTACACACACATCTGATACGCAGATGCACGCACACACACCCTCTCTCATTCCACCTTCCCAGGCCTCACCTGGTTGATAACATAGATGCCGTAGTCCAGCTGCTGGCGCTGCAGGATGGGGTGCAAGTAATACAGCCAGTACTTGAGGTGCTCCTGCCGGTTGCGGAATGGAATGATGATGGCCACCTTGTGAGGAGAGACGCAGTCCCTGGGGGTGTAGCGGCCACCCATCTTCACATTTGGGTTCTGCTTCGCCACGAGCTCCAGGTCCACAGGCATGTTAAACTCAATCAGCATGGGGCCCACTAGAGAGGTGGAGGAAGGAAGAAGTTAGCAGGCCACAGGACTTGCCACTGCTCCACAGGCTGCATCAGACGGCCAGGCTGCAGCTGCAGAGGAAAAGTCTCCTCCTGGGAGGCAACGTGGCCACGGAGAGGGCCCTCTTGCCCAGCATCAGGCACCACATCCAGCACTAGGTGACCAACCATCCCTTCAGTGTGGGGCAAACCTAGATGGTTGGTCAATCTGTGAAGCACTCGCCTGCCCAGAACCCTCCCCGCTCCGACTCCACTGTAAAATGGAAATAATTTCTACCCAGAGTTCCTGATAGGCTGTTGTAGAAATCAGTGATCATGGATGAGAAGGCAGTTTCTCAAAACCCCTGAGATTGAGACTTAGCTCTGCCACCTCCCAGCTGCGTGGCCTTGAACAAATGACTGACATCATCTCTCTGATTCTAGCCTAAGAATGGGGAAGGATGTGTGTGTGTATGTGTGTGTGTGTGCACACACATGTGCACACATGTACGTTGGAGACATCAGCGTGGAGGGAGTTAGCTCCAAAGTGGAAGGTAGCAGGAGTGGCATGAGTGACCATGTCTCAGGAAGGGACTCGATGGAAGGTGAACCAAGCTCTGGGAGGGATGGAGGCAAACAGACCCCAGAGGAGACTGAGGGAAAATAAAAGAAATAGCTGGAAAGAACACAGAAGAATGCTTAGTAACAGAGGGGATAAAGCAACAAAGAGGAAGAAGAAGTAACAAAGAGGGAGGGCTGACTCCCAAGTTTCTGGCCTAGAAGAACATGGATGCAGATGAGGGAAGTAAGTTAGTATGAGAGTGCTTCCCTCAGAAGAAAATTGGATGAGGTGCAGATTGTGGATTGTGAGGTAATGGCAGGTGGGAAGAGGGACGAGGAAAAGGTCACATACAAGGTATGTGGTACGCATGGTACAGTCCAGGCAACACAGGGAACCAAAGCTTTGCTGAGAGTCAAGAGCCAACACTTGAACCCAGGCTCCCCACACTCTCTGCAGACTAGACCTCCTCAAAACGAGTTCCAGAAAACATTAGACCCAGCAAGATGCTTAATGGAAAAACACGTCCTGTGGTCAAATAAGAATGGGAACGCTGCATTTTAAATCCTGCTTCTGCAAAGTCACAACACACACCAAAGGCTCTGAGAAGTTGTGCAGTCAAAAAAAGCCCCTCCATTATATTTAACCCACCATTTTCCAAACTTATTTGGCTACAGAACCATTTTTCCAGGGAACACACTTTGGGAACTGTTACTCTAGTGTAACCGGCTTCACCTGTGAAGCAAATGAGCCACAAGAACAAAGGAAGGAACCCAGGGAACAGGTAGCAATACCAACCAGAAGCACAGATCAAAACCTGAAACCCGCCCAGGGCCAGTGAGCAGGCCTCAGCCTGCCCTGTTTATCAATAATGTGTGGCTCTCCGAGCACCCCCTACTCCCGGAATCACTCACCCTTCTGAATTGAACAGGCTGAGAAAAAAAGCTGTGGGCCTGGTTCCTCTCACCAGATAGCTGCCTCTTCCATCCCCTTCCCCAGTACACCACTCACATCTTCCCTCCCTCCACAGCTGACCCAGGTCCACCATCACAGGACCTGTTCCCATTAGTCCGTTTTCTTCTGAGATACAGCCCTGACCATGTTACTTTCCCACTAAAATCTCCAATGGCTCTAAGGCTGTGTGACCCTGCACAAGGGAAGGCCAAGGCCCACAGCTGAGCAACAGGCCCTTCAATGTCAGCTCTGTCTGTCTCCCTCCCCATCCCTTAAGCCATGCCTATCCACACTTTTCTCTTTGCCAGAAATGCTCTTCCCCCTCTCCTCTAACCAGCAAACTTTTGCATTGAGAGGCCTCAACCAAGCTTGGTCCTTTTACTCTCTGTGCTATCACAGAGCTCAGGCAGCAGACCCTCTGGGGCAGGGAATAAGATCCTCAGGGCTCCCTCTATGAAGCCCTGCTCCCTCTCTCTGGCCATGCACCTACCTCCTGGAGGGACAGGGGCCTTGAAGCTCAGTCCCTTGTAAGACTGCCTGCTGAGCCAGCTCCCACCTCCCAGGGTGCCCTGAAGTGAGCAGGCATTGTGCTCTTCAGAGAAGACCAGGACTCAGCCAGCGATCACCCTGGACAGGTTTTTCCCAAACCTATCACAAGAATTGCTTGAGGAAGTTAGTACAAATACAGAATCTCGGGCCCTTCCCTTAGAGAGTCTGTGGATTTTGGGAAAGACCTAAATGGCTACCTAACAAGGAGTCCAGATGATACTCACTGGGCAAGCTGGGTAGTAGGGCTCTGATGGGCCATGTGATGGGCATCTCTGATGTCAAGCTTTAGAGCTTTCGGGCAAAGAGTGCCTTCGGGGATTCCCACCATTCACACCCTTCCCCACAAGGTCGGCCAGGCCTGGGCTGCCCAACACCCAACCCTGGGCAAAGCCCCCTGGGGGGCCCTGCTACACAGTGAACTTGTGAAAAACATGAAGAAAAGATCTGTCACAGGGCTCTTTTCACTTCAGAGGGCCCCCACAACATCTACAGCCCCCACCCCACCTTTGGTTCTGAGGATGCTGCTAAACATAACCCCATTTTGGGGAACCCAAGAAGCACCTGGGCTGTCACCCTGCCGACTTGCTTGTATCTTCTGAAACCCACCCAGGAAACAGGAATTCACACGTGGCCTGCCTCGCTTCCGCGGGACAGACACCTGCAGGCTGGAAAGTGTCCTGGTGTTGCCCCATCATGCGTTTCAGAAAGGTGGTCCTGAAGTCAAGAGCCCCGGACAGGAGAAGAGATGCCTGGGCCCTGGTCCAGCTCCACCAGTGACTTTCCAGATGATCTTTGGTATCCTGAGAGTGGAGAGTACAGCCACTCTCAGGGTACTGGTTTCCTCATTTGTAAACTGCAGGGACTGGATTGGATGATCTCTAAGGTCTCAGAACGCCCTGACGTGCCTAGTGACACTTGGTAAACCAGGAGGAGTGCAGGGATCCAAAGCGAGACCTTTAGACAAATCCTTGCTCTCACCTTCCCTGCCCTCAGCATGAATGTCCAGGCAGACAGGAGACGTAAGTGTCCCGCATAGGAGAGGTAGAAAGAAGCCTTGATCACCAAGCATCATATTTACCTATGCCTCCTCTTACCTCAATTCCTAGGCTTTCTCAGCCTCTTTCTTGGATGTCCATCTTTGCTCCCTTCTCTTCTCACTCTCCCTACACCCAGGTATTTAGTTTAAGCACATGACAGTTCCCAAACCTCTGTTTCCATCTCATGTCTCTCTCCTGACCTCACAGCCAATAGAACATGGCTAGCCATATGCCATGGGCACCTTAAACTCAACCTGCCCCAAATGGACTCTCATGCAACCCCATCACCATCGCCACCTACAGCCAGACCTGCTTCTCCTCAGGATTCCCTCAGCAACTGACACCACCATCTCCCCAGGGCAGAAGCTGCTACCCTGGTGGTCCATCTTCTATTTTTCCTCCTCTCTCCCCAACCCCAACACACACACTAACACTCTCTCACCCTCACATACACACACACGCCCACTCACTCCCATGCCGGGGGTGTCCACAGCATGCTGCATCCACAGAAGCTGATCGAGTACCAAGTCAGAGAGTCTTTACTCTGAAATGTCAGTTAAATACAAATTTGCCCAGTGATATGTGTCAAGACCACTTTCAATTTGTTTCAATTGATACTTTCTGGGTACCTACTGTGTGCCAGTCCAAGGAGGACTGGGTTGAGGTAGGGAGGGAGGATGAACAAGACAAATCCTGCCTTCCAGGAGCTCCCTGCTGAGTGTGTGGCAGAACCTAAATGAAAATTACCCTGGTTTAAGGATGGTCAAGGAGCTTACTCCTCCGATGGCTCTGTGCAGAGCTTTATCACTGAACAGCCTCTTCTCGCTCTCCTGCTCCCTTCTGAACTCGCTGTGCCTCTTGCACAACCCCCATCGTGCTTCCAACACATTGAGACACCTTGACTCCCAATTCTGCCCTTCTTGCCCAATCTGGTAAGTTTTTCTCCACCTTCTCTCTCTGAAGCCTCCACAATTCTAAGGATCTTGCAGCTTACACCTCTGAGACAACAGACAGCAGCCCCAGACCTGGAATTGAATAACTAATTGGGTCGAGTGCCGGCCAGGAGGCCTTCTGAGTGCCCTGCACACCTCCTGCCACACTGCAGGGGCCATGCTCTGCTACACACCTGGCTCTGTCCCAGTGAGAAACTCCAGAGAGCTGAGACTCCAGGAGGGCAATGACTACCTCTGTTCAGAATCATGCAGACCTGCGACCAGGTTTCAGAGCCACTGCCTGGGGTCGCAAGGAGAGGCTCTGGGAGGAGGCAGAGGGCTGAGGACTTCATGACAGTCCTCAGGATGAGCCAAGGCGCCCTTGCTGTGTGGCGCATGGCGTGTGCTACCACAGGCTCTCGGCCCCGCTGGGCTGGCTTGTGTGTTTTCTTGGCTCTGGAAGCTGGGAGGCAGGGTTACGTAAGCAGATGAGCAGATGTAAGCTGTCCTCGGCTCCCCCAGCTCAAGCCCCGCCACGTGGGCCTCTCGGCTGGGAGTCCAGGTCATGGCCTTGCATGTAAGTCGCTCAATAACTTCAATGTGTGAGCTCAACTCAGACCAATTCCACTGCTCCCCTGCCTGGCACAGCAAACCCAAACACAAATATGCCCCTCCATCAAAGGCCCTGCTAATCTAAGCCAACACCAGCACAGACTCCTGACTGGTTTTCATGCTGGCTGAAGCACTAGTTCAATCCTTTAGCCTCAGCAAAACAGGCTGAAACATCTAGTCACTGCTTGTCAACTGATTGGCCAGTGGGTGGCAAGAAGCATTGGCCTGATGCTTTATTGTGACAATGTTTCACTAGCCCAGGAATGAAATCATAAAAGTAAAGACCATGAAGGTGTTTTTTCATTAAACTAAAGGTAATCAATGTATAGGAATGCCCTTTCTTCCAAGATTAAGTGCTTCTTACTCTTTGAATATTAAAATGTCCTTTCTCTTATGAAATCATCATGGTAGATTTTCATACTGGACTGATTTTTTAAATTTAATTTTTAAAAAATCCTTCCTTGGCAGCCATGGGGTCAGGACTCTAAGTTTCTTTTGAAAATTTCCTGGACAGGAAATTCAAGTATTCAGGAAACATTTGGGAACACGTGGAACTAGGCAGTGCCTACAGCTCTGTGGTTCTGAGAGCTCGGATGTTGGAATTTCCTCCTGGGTCTCAGACCTGACAGTACACTGCACAGTCCCTCTTCACAAGCCAGCTCCCCCACCAGTGCTGCTCCACAGGCTCATGTGGGTGGGCCGCTTCTCTCTGTACCAATCTTCCAAAGGCCAGGTGCGCACCGCAAGCTGAGCCAGGCATTACCACCAAATTCCCCAGCTTGAGAAAAGATTTGCTTGCAGCATTCTCGTGAAATCACGGTGCCCCTTGAGGCCCCTTGGGCTAGAAATGAGAAGCACCATTTACTGTACGTGGCTCACCCGTCATTCCGGGAAGAGTGCAAGCTCTCTAAGTCTCCAAGGGCTTCAATATCACCAAATCTAACAGCTGCCTGGCCTTAGCTCAAACATCACCTCCCCTAGGAAGCCTTCCCAGACCACTCAAGGTTCGTTCTTAAGCACTTCACCCACATCCGCTAAGCATTCACAGCACCACATTCATTCATATTCAAACATGTACCCAGTTAGTATGTATCATGTACCAGGTGATACAGGGCATGCGGGGCCGGGGGTGGGGGAGCGGGCAGGCGGCCGGGTGAGCAAGTAAAGAAGAGGTCTTTGAGGCTGGGTGTGGTGGCTCACGTTTGTAATCCCAGCACTTTAGGAGGCCGAGACAGGCAGGTCACCTTGAGATCAGGGGTTGGAGATCAGCCTGGCCAACATGGTGAAATCCCATCTCTACTAAACCCCATGTCTACTAAAAATACAAAAATTAACGGGGTGTGGTGTAGCTGTAATCTCAGCTACTTGGGAGGCTGAGGCAGGAGAATCTCTTGAACCTGGGAGGTGACAGCTGCAGTGAGCCGAAATCACACCATTGCACTCCAGCCTGGGCGACAGAGCAAGACTGTGTCTCAACAACAACAAAAAAAGGTCTTTGCTCCTAGCAGTCAAGGAGACCAGCAAAGTCAACAGTACTGGGTGAGTGTGACAGGTAACAAACAACAAGCTAAAACTAGCACAGAAGAAGGGGAATCAACCAGGGGTCAGGGAAGAGAGTCAAGGAAAGCTTTGCAAAGAAGCAGCCTCCATCAGGGCCCCTCAGTCCTCTTGGGAGGATTCATCACAGAGCTGTGTCCACTTGGCTGCCATGCACACGGGAGTACACCAACAAATCCTAGTTGTGTCGGTGACGCGCAGCTATCCTCTCCGCTTCTCTGCCACAAGCACAAGTAACAAAGGTTTCCATAAACCTACAAGAAAACTTGACAGAAGAGCAGGGGATGGAGAGTCACCAGAAGGGACTCTCGATTCTCATGTGAAGCATTTCTCACTGAGTTTCAAAATCTAACTCATGAAGGTTTCGAAGGTGCAGGAAATGATTTCTTTTTTTTTTCTTCTTTTTGAGACAGAGTCTCGCTCTGTCGCCAGGCTAGAATGCGGTGGCACAATCTCGGCTCACTGCAACCTCTGCCTCCCGGGTTCAAGCGATTCTCCTGCCACAGCCTCCCGAGTAGCTGGGACTACAGGCATGCACCACCACGCCCAGTTAATTTTTGTATTTTTAGTAGAGACGGGGTTTCACCACGTTGGCCAGGATGGTCTCGATCTCTTGACCTCATGATCTGCCTGCCTTGGCCTCCCACAGTGCTGGGATTACAGGCACGAGCCACCATGCTCGGCTGATTTGTTTCTTAAATCAGATGTTTGTGGTATTTTTCTTTATACATTAGGTTATATCTTTAAACTTGAACAATAAATATTTTAAAATACGACCCACAGATGGGAAAGGTGACCCCCTCCTTAGTCCCATTCCTAATAAGGAAGTATCTTCCAAAATAAGGATGTCAAAACACACAATTCAGTGACTAGAAAACAGAATTAGTTTATTCTTAATGCTGACATGATATCTCTTGGGTACACTACACACAAACACAAGTTCAATACCCCCAACACCCACTGTTCTTTCCACCAACTCACCATCCAAGCCACTATTAGGTCCCAGGGAAAGAAACACTTTTTCTTTTCTTTTTTTTTTTTTTAAGAGACAGTGTCTCGCTCTGTCACCCAGACCGGAGTGCAACGGCACGATTATGGAACTCCTGGGCTCAAGCAATCCTCTCACCTCAGCCTCCCGTGGGACTACAGCACGTGCCACCACACCCAGCTAAGTGAGAAACGCTTTTTCAACAGGAAACAGAACACATCTGTGGTCTCAGTACCCTGCATTTGGGAACAGAGAGAAAAACAAAGAATTTGCTGCAAAAAAAATAGTCCAGGTGCAGTGGCTCACACCTGTAATCCCAGCATTTTGGGAGGCTGAGGTGGGCAGATCACCTGAGGTCAGGAGTTCGAGACCAGCCTGGCCAATATGGTGAAACCAAGTCTCTATTAAAAATACAAAAGTTAGCTGGGTGTGGTGGCACTTGCCTGTAATCCCAGCTACCTGGGAGGCTGAGGCAGGAGAATCGCTGGAACCTGGGAGGTGGAGGCTGCAGTGAGCTGAGATCACACCTCTGCACTCCAGCCTGGGCAACAAAGCAAGACTCGTCTCAAAAAGAAAAAAATAATAATAAATAAATAAAAATTAAAGGAGACTGCCAGACAAGGTCCACACAGCAGAGCGTAGGTGGCCAAGTGGGAAGCTGGACCAACTGGGCACAGTGGGGCCAGCTGCTCATCCATTCATCTGTGCTCAGGAACAGTCCTGCCACACGCCTGAACTGCCACACTTGGTAGTTCTTCTAAAACATGACTTAAAAGTGACCTCGTCAGCAATGACCCACTGACTGACCTCAGTGGAACTGCCATTTTTCATGCCTTGCTCTCTCCCTCATTAAAGCCCCACTCAACCTTCAAAGGCCAAGCACTCAAGCTTGCTTTCAAATCGTGGTAGGTTCCCGTCTATTGCAGGGGCTTTCACACTGTGGAGTGCAGGAAGAATCATCTGCAGAAGTATGTGAATTTGCAGATTCTTGGGTCCTACTCACCAGATTGATTTGATAAGCCTGGGGGCAGGGGCCCAGGAATCTGCACTTTAAGAAGCACTCTAGGTAACTGTAATTTTGATGCAATTCCCTGGACTACATTTTGAGAAACACTGGTTTACAGGTTCACTTATTAACTACCACTTCCTTCCCACCCCCATGAAGCTATTTAAGAATGAGGTCAAGAAAAACAATTTACACTCAGGAACTACTGTGTATTTTCCTCTCTGACAATGTGTAACATGTTTTGCTTTCAGCTTTTGCAAACGGTCAAATACAGTAACTATGTTGGGACCCATGGTTTGAATATCTTTTTTTTTTTTTTTGAAACTGGGTCTTGCTCAGTAACCTAGGCTGGATTGCAGTAGTACCAGCTCATTGCAGCCTCAAACTGCTGGGCCCAAGCGATCTCCTGGGCTGTGGTCTCGGCCTCCTGAGTAGCTGGATCACAGGCACGAGCCACACAGCTCAGCTAATTTTTAAATTTTTTGTAGAGATAAGGTCTCATTTGAGATGTTGCCAGGCAAGTCTCAAGCTCCTGGTCTCAAGAGATTTTCCTGTCTTGGTCTCCCAAAGTGTTGGGATTACAGGTACGAGCCACCGTGCCTGGCTAAACATCTATCTTTTCACTCTTCCTGTTAATTTTCTAAGTTCCATTTTCTCTTTATTTATTTATTTTTGAGGAGGAGTCTCACTCTGTCACCCAGGCTGGAGCACAGTGGTGCGATCTCGGCTCACTGCAACCTCTGCCTCCCACGTTTCAAGCGATTCTCCTGCCTCAGCCTCCCGAGTAGGTGAGACTACAGGCACATGCCACCACACCTGGCTAATTTTTTGTATTTTTACCAGAGCCAGGGTTTCACCATGTTGGCCAGGATGGTCTTGATCTCCTGACCTCATGATCCACCCACCTTAGCCTCCCAAAGTGCTGGGATTACAGGCGTGAGCCACCTTGCCCAGCCCATTTTCTCTTTTTCTGACTTTAAGTTTATATTGGTCCTTTTTATGGTATGGGTTCTTATAAGCCACCTCAAAAACTTTGGGAAAGAGGTAAAGCAACAATTTTTTGAAGTTCAAACCAAATGTCATCCCCTCTTCAAAGCTTTCCCCAGTCCCCTCTTGGGACCAATCAGTCCCCATTCCATATGCCTGCAAAATCCTTCACAAACCTTGGCTGCAGCCCTGCAGTGATGAGGTACCAGTTGACCTGCCTGCTTCCTCCCTTAGACATCATGAGGGCAGGGGTTGTGTCCCATTCCTTTCTATGCTGGGACAGTTCCTGGCAGCAAGAGCAGCAATCGTGTGTTGAGCTACACTGCACCTGTTCAACTAAGAGATGAGAAGCTGAGCTCACAGAGCTGGGAGCCATCTTGCCTTTGATGTTTTAGAATCTAAGATTTTAGTCCTAAATTACAGTTAAGATCAAGGTGGGGCAAAAACACTGTCATTTCTGCCAGACGAGGTCTTCACAGCAAGCCTAGGTGGCCAAGTGGAAAGCTGGACCAACTGGGCAAAGTGGTGCCAGTTGCTCATCCATTCATCTGTGCTCAGAAACAGTCTGCCACATGAGGCCTTTTGTTTCCAGGTTTAGCACCTGATTCATGAGCTACAGCCACCACCCCCCAACCCCTCCAGCACCCCATCAATTTTAAAATAAGTTTTCTCCAGGCTCTAGGCCTAGAATCTGATACTTTGTGGCAAAGGATGGCCTAACCTCCTAATAAAAATGTTGCATTTTTTTTGGCTAAGCCTCACATAGCCACAGCAAACAGGTTCTTCACCAAATGTCACTATTTCCTTGAGAGAATAACCCTAAAGCTCAAAGTCTTACATGGGTCACAAAATCACCAGAAAAACGTCAGGTGGTCACTCAGCCCAGGATGCTGTCACCAAGGGTATCAAGGCCTAAATCTAAGGAAACAGGGCCGTGATCAGATTCTGCCACCTCGAAGGGCCAGGATCCACCTCGAACCAGACCCTAGAGAATCCTGGAAGACCAGGTCAAAGGAGCCTTGGGAATTATGTGTTGGCCCCACGGTTTCACAGGAAAGAAACTGAAGGCCAGAGAGGAAGACAGACTTCCTCAAGAACACTCTTGGATTGGCAAAAAAGCTGTCCTAACTTCCCCTTGAATAATCTTCCAGGGTTCTGATATTCCTGGATGCACCCACACAGTAGACAGCAAATCACAGCACATGTGGCTTTACTGTCCCTGCACTGTACCCATGGGGATTCTGTCTCAGCATCTTTCCCAATTTAGGCACCTGGGAGGCCTCCAACTGATGAAGGTGACATAAAAGTGAATCTTATTTGACATCACTGATCTAAACCATTCTCAAGCATTACTTCTGTACCATATGTGGTCACAGATCCCCAAGTCTGTAGGGCATTAGAAGCAAGGAGAGGGCATGGGAAAACCTCTGGGAGACCCCAGAACAGGCAGCATGACAGTTCCACTTCTGTCCAGTGGGGAAGCCACGGATTGCAAAGCCTTGGGGTCAAGAAAGAGTGACTGGGGGTCACAAGCTTTTAAAGTCCAGTAAACAGGCTCCTAAGTGTTTGGTCTCCAGAGGAAAAAGTCCCAAGAGGAATTTCTGCTTTCTTTGGTCCTCACCCAAAGGCAGATTCCTCCTTCTCACTACTTCCGCTGGAATTTCTGGAAACTGTGGAAACTGTGCCTGCCCACAGATATCACTACCAGGAAAAGGCTCTGAGGCCTACTTGCCTGCAAACCCCATATTAGCCCCAGGAAGATCTTGCTGTGTATCTGTCCTTTTAGAACTACAGCACTTCCAGAAGGGGTAATTTCAGCTTCTCAGAAAGGATTAGAATAGTATAGTATAGGCATCTGGCATTTTATTTTAAGACTTTCACCTGCCGGGCGCGGTGGCTCAAGCCTGTAATCCCAGCACTTTGGGAGGCCGAGACGGGCGGATCACGAGGTCAGGAGATCGAGACCATCCTGGCTAACACGGTGAAACCCCGTCTCTACTAAAAATACAAAAAACTAGCCGGGCGAGGTGACGGGCGCCTGTAGTCCCAGCTACTCGGGAGGCTGAGGCAGGAGAATGGCGGGAACCCGGGAGGCGGAGCTTGCAGTGAGCTGAGATCCGGCCACTGCACTCCAGCCTGGGTGACAGAGCCAGACTCTGTCTCAAAAAAAAAAAAAAAAAAAAAAAAAAAAAAAAAAAAAAAAAAGACTTTCACCTCCAGGCTGGGGCAGCCACCTGCCTCCTCTGGGCTCTCCTCTCCACCTGGAGCCAGCCACTGACAAGTAGCCCAGGGGCTGCCACTGGAGAACTCCAGAGTCACACTTACCACTACTCCCTCCAGGGTCCCACGCCTCACTGCCAACTCAGGATGCTGGTGAGGATGCTTTGCTTTGCACCTCCTTAGGCCATTTGTTAGAAGAGATTTAGACATTTGACACACAGTCTACAGGAACTAAAGGCAATTTTTTCTTTTTTGAGA
Organism: Theropithecus gelada; assembly: GCF_003255815.1. Taxonomy (NCBI): domain Eukaryota; kingdom Metazoa; phylum Chordata; class Mammalia; order Primates; family Cercopithecidae; genus Theropithecus; species Theropithecus gelada. The sequence continues at coordinate 48,815,042 of NC_037683.1, read as the reverse complement.
CAGAGTCTCGCTCTGTAGCTCAGACTGGAGTGCAGTGGTGTAATCTCAGCTCACTGCAACCTCTACCTCCTGGGTTCAAGCGATTCTCTTGCCTCAGCCTACTGAGTAGCTGGGAACATAGGTGCATGCCACCACATCCAGCTAATTTTTGTATTTTTAGTAAAGATGGGGTTTCACCATGTTGGCCAGGCTGGTCTTGAACTCCTGACCTCAGGTGATCCACCCGCCTCAGCCTCCCAAAGTGCTGGGATTACAGGCGACAGCCCCCGCATATGGCCCCCAAATGCAATTTTCAAGGGAAGGCAACACAGTAGGAAGGAATCACAGGCTAGGTTTCGAATCACTCCTCCACCTCTAAAAAGCTACAGGCAAGTTTTATAACCTCTCTAAACTTCGTTGGTGACAGCATAGTTCCTAACACACAATAGGCCTATGACATACATTTGCTGAATAAATATAAGAATAATATTTGTATGTAGACCTCATACTCTAAGAGGAAGACAAGTCATTCTTTTCTTTTCCCCCCAAGATGGAGTCTGTCACCCAGTCTGGAGTGCAATGGTGCCATCCCAGCTCACTGCAACCTTCCTTTCAGGTTCAAGTGATTCTCCCGCCTCAGCCTCCCAAGTAGCTGGGATTACAGGCACCCGCCATCATGCCCAGCTAATTTTTGTATTTTCATAAAGACGGGGTTTTACCATGTTGGCCAGGCTGGTCTTGAACTCCTGACCTCAGATGATCTGCCCACCTTGGCCTCCCAAAATGCTGCGATTACAGGCGTGAGCCCCCATGCCTGGCCAAGTCATTCTTAATAGAGAGAATTCAGTAGAGGATAAGGTGTCATAAAAAGAGACTGTTTGCTGAGGAGGGTCAGCAGAGTTCAACTATACCAGCATACCTAACATATGGAAGAACAAGGGGCATTAACATAGTTACAGAAAAAGAAGAGTGCTGGTGAGAGATTGCACAAAACAATGGGGAAAATAGTTTTATGTTCCAACAAAATACAGCATGAGCAAAGTGAACATATATATAATAGATGCAGAAGGCTGAGGTGGAAAGATTGCTTGAGGCCAGGAGTTCAAGATTGACCTAAGCAACATATTAAGACTCCCATCTCTAAAAAATAAAATAAAATTAGCCAAGTCTGGTGGTGCACACCTGTAGTCCCAACTACTCAGGAGGCTGAGGTGGGAGGATCACTTAAGCCCAGGATTGTGAGGCCACAATGAGTCATGATCACACCACAGCACTCCAGTCTGGGTGACGGAACAAAACCCCAACTCTTTAAAAGAATTGTAAATAAATAAGTAAATAACAGATTCAGAAGATATGTGCAATGTCTGAGACCAGGAAGGGATTAATATCCAGGATGTATAAGGAATTTTCCTGCATATCTTCAAGAAAAATATAAGAACTCCAGGGAAAAACAGGCAAAGGATTATAATGAATAAGGAATTAACCTCAGCGGAATCCCAAAGACCATCAAGCATACGAAGAAATGCTCCAGTTCATTAGTAATCAGAGAAAAGCAAGTTAAAACAAAGAGTTATCCTAGCACATCTATTAGTTTGGCAAAAAATAGGAAGCTGGTTAATGCTGATTATTCACGGAGACACAGAGCCTGTTATGCTCTGCTGGTGGAAATGTAAACTGGGGCAGCCATTCTGGAGCTGTGTCTGGCACCCCTGAATCAACATAAACATGCTCACAGGTTGCCCACAAAGGAAATGTCTAAGGATGTTCCTCACAGCAATATTTGTGAAAGTAATGCTGGAGGCAGTCCAGGAGTCCCTCATTACAGAAGGGAAAAAGAAACACTGGGATGGATGACAATCATGAGGTATTATTCAGCAGTTAGAATCAACACGCTGGACATATACACGGCAACGTGGATGGACCTTAAAAACAAAGGTGCATACTTGGCACCCAGTTCTTGTTTTCTAATTATGATTCTCTACTAAAAGGAACTAGAGCTCATTGGAGAAGTGACTGACTCTAGGACTGAGTTGGGGAAAGAACAAGAGGACCGTGGAACTTCTTGCTGTGCCTGAAAGTAAAAAAAAAAAAAAAAAAGAAAAAAAAAAAAGGCTCAAAGAATAATAGTGTATGTCAAAAGAAAACAGGAACCAGGAACCTCTAAAGAGGAATCCCAAGGACCGTCCCCCTGAAGGGGACCTTATTGGCTAAATCTGGGATAGTCCGAACATCAGAATACATAATGATAGTAAAGGATTATGATTTAATGAAGAATCCATAGGTCTGCATTAATATATGAATTAATTAATAGGGGAGAAGGGTAAGCTCTTCCTTACAGAAGAATGCCAATTAACAAACATAGAAGGAATAATGGAATCAGAAAACCATCAACTACCATAATAACTGATTCAAGCAAGAATCATTTGTAGATGCTAAAACCCAGTGGATATCAAGAAAACAATGAAAGGTAAGAAAAAGAATTTGTTTTTAAAGTGGATGAAAGTTTGAGGAATAACAGGATATTTACATAATCTCAAAGTATATGCCCATAAGATACTTTTTAAAGTTTTTTATTTACTTACTTTTTTTTTTTTTTGAGACAGAGTCTCACTCTGTCACCCAGGCTAGAGTGCTGTGGCACCATCTCAGCTCACTGCAATCTCCGCCTCCCAGGCTCAAGCAAGTCTTGTGCCTCAGCCTCCTGAGTAGTGCACCACCACGCCAGGCTGATTTTTTGTATTCTTTATAGAGATGGCGTTTCACCATGTTATATTGGCCAGGATGGTTTCGAACTTCTGACCTCAAGCAATTCACCCACTTCAGCCTCCTAAAGCGCTGGGATTACAGACATGAGCCACTAGGCCAGGCCAGATAGTTTTAATTTAAAATGGTAAAATAGTAACTATAACGGAGTAATGGCAAATGCCACTATAATGAAATGCTCAACGTTCACACTGCCAATAAGGAACAAACTGACAGTGTGTGACTCTAGATCTGGTTACAGCGAGAAGAACTCAGCATCATTTCAGTGGTGTTCCTGTCAAAAGTGAATAACCTGAATCTGATCATAAGGAAACATCAGACAGATCTAAACTGAGAGACCTTCTACAAAATAACTGGCCTGTACTCTTCAACAATATCACTGTCATGAGATCCAAAGGACTTGGGAATTATTCCAGATTACAAGACACTAAGAGACATGACAACTGAATACAACACATGGTTTTCTTCTACAATAAAGGTTATTATTGGGGCACCTGACAAAGTCTTCCTAAGGCCTGTAGTAGAAATGTTTCAATGTTGATTTCCTGATTGTTTATTACACTACGTTTATATATATATTTTTTAATTATCTTGTTAGGAAATATATACTGAATATTTAAGGGTAAAAGGATATATATATATGAGAGATCTATATATATCTATCTAAAATCATATTAATATCTACCTATCTACAGGTAGATACATACACACACACATACACACACACACACACACACACACAGAGAGAGAGAGAGAGAGAGAGAGAGAGAGAGAAGGAAAAAGTAAATATAGCAAAATGTTAACATTTAGGGACTCCAGACGATATCCAGGAACTCTCTGTATTAGTCTAACAACTTTTCTGTAAGTCTGAAGTTACGTCAAACTTTAAAAAAAAAAAAACAAAAACAGAACTGGATGAAAAACATACAATCAAAATGAGCTATAAAATGCCATTTACATGTGTTTTAAAAATGTATATATACTGTGTGACTCCATTTATGTGACATCTTCAAAAAGACAAAACAATAGTAATGAAGATTAGATCAGTGGTTGCCTGGGATTAAGGGTGGGAGGAGAATGTGACTACATGAGGGATTCTTTTGGGGTGATGGAACTGTTCTGTATCCTGATTGTGGTGGTGGATACACAAAAATATATATGTGTTAAAATTTACAGACTATATGCCAAAAGGTCAATTTTATTGTAGCTTAATCTAAAAAAAAATTTTTTTTAAGAAGACATCTATATATAAAGCAGTGGCTTCCATTTTGGCAAGAGGAAAAACATACACAAACTATAAATACAATAGAATAGTTGCCTATGATACACCTGGGAAATAGAAGTGGGAATAAGGACAAAATAAAACAAATACATAAGGCAAGAGAGTCCATGAGTAGACCCCAATGATGATTACTGGCCATGAAAGGAAGCTTGATGGCTGGATGGAAAGGAAGAAAGAAGTAAGTAAGTAAGGGAGAGATGGCAGATGGAGCTGGATATGTCCTTCCAGGGCTGTACAAAGGACGGGGGAACCCAACCCCTAGTCCAGACAAAGGTCCCTAAGGCAGGTATACAGTATTGTGGGGATGAATTCATCAACCAGACAGCCTGACCTATCTAATGTTAAATTCACTTCCCTGCTCTGACTGCTGACTCACCAGCTGTTAGCTTATCCTGTGGCTTCCCTTGTAGTGCTGCCTTCAGCCAGAGAATTCTAAGCTACTCAACAACAGTTCTAATCTTCCCAGTAAAGCAGCAATTTTGCATTCCAGCATGTAAGTAAGTCTCCTGGGAGTTTTATTACTGAGTCAGCTGCCCCTCTAATCAGTTTTGGAGCCCTGACAGATTTTCTGGAGCTGCTGTGCTGATTAGGAGTACATCCTTCTCTCTCCAGCTAGAACCAGACCTTGGGCTGTGGAGGGCCCACTGCCCCTATGGGCCATCTGGGCACTCAGCCAGCCATGTACTCCTAGCAATAACTCTCTGGTGTCAGGACTACTTTAAATGTAGCCAGCTCCAATTTCCTTCTCTAAGGAGTGGGGATAATTATGCCTTCCTTTCAGATGTAAGTGAGATAATACATATACATACTTATTGCAGTGCTTGGCACTAATAGATGTTCAATAAATGTTACTTTCCCTTCTCCCGACTCCTCAGAACTTCAAAGCTTACAAATTACTACAGCTACATCAGCACACATGGCTAAATTTTCACATTTCTACTCTTAGCCACTAGAATCAGTGACGGGTTTGGAGGAAAAGTCTGGGACCTTAAAGGGTCCCTGGAGTATTACATAAAGCTTCTTGCAGCATGAGAGTTGAACAGAAATTCTGTTCATCTTTTGCTGTCGAAGCCAAGTTGGTGGCTTTTAAAGAACCAACTTAGAAGAAAACTTAGGAGAAAAATTTTATTTTGGGATGGTGAAGACCTGCTTAAGTATGAAAGCAACCTGAAGTCATAAAGGAAAACATAGATTTAAACACATAAAAATTCAAAATTTCTGGCCGAGCGTGATGGCTCACGCCTGTAACCCCAGCACTTTGGGAGGATCATTTGAAGTCAGGAGTTTAAGACCAGCTTGACCTACATAGTGAAACCCCGTCTCTACTAAAATACAAAATTAGTCGGGCGTGGTGGTGGGTGCCTGTAAACACAGCTTCTCAGGAGGCTGAGGCAGGAGAATCACTCAAACCCAGGAGGCAGAGCTTGCAGTGAGCCGAGATTTCACCACTGCACTCCAGCCTGGGCGACAGAGCAAGACTCCCTCTCCAAAAAATAAAATAAAATAAAATAAAAACAAAACTTCTATATAGCTAAAGATATCAGAAATAAAGAAGAGTGACAGACCATATTTACAAATGATGTGTAATAAACAAGTAAAATCCACAATATAAAAAGCTACTGCAAACATATTTTTAAAACTAATAGAAAAATGGGTTAAAAGAAAAAGGGTGGGCCGGGCGCGGTGGCTCAAGCCTGTAATCCCAGCACTTTGGGAGGCCGAGGCGGGTGGATCACGAGGTCAGGAGATCGAGACTATCCTGGCTAACATGGTGAAACCCCGTCTCTACTAAAAATACAAAAAACTAGCTGGGCGTGGTGGCGGGCGCCTGTAGTCTCAGCTACTTGGGAGGCTGAGGCGGGAGAATGGCGTGAACCCGGGAGGCGGAGCTTGCAGTGAGCCGAGATCACGCCACTGCACTCCAGCCTGGGAGCACAGCGAGACTCCGTCTCAAAAAAAAAAAAAAAGAAAGAAAAAGGGTGAAAAAAAAAGGGGGACAAAAAAAGGGTTAAAAAAAGAAAAAAAAAAGTCAGCTGGGCACAGTGGCTCATACCTGTATTCCCAGCACTTTGGGAGGCTGAGGCAGGTGAATCACTTGAGGCCAGTTTGAAACCAGCCTGGCCAACATGGCGAAACCCCATCTCTACTAAAAATACAAATATTAGCCAGGTGGTGGCACACACCTGTAGTCCCAGCTACTTGGGAGGCTGAGGTGTGAGAATCGCTTGAATCTGGGAGGCGGCTGTTGCAGTGAGCCAAGATCAGACGACTGCACTCTAGCCTGGGCAACAGAGTGAGACTCCGTTTAAAAAAGAAAAGAAAATTTATTCACATAAGAAATACAAATGGCCAAGCTAGGCATGGTGGCTCATGCCTGTAGTCCTAGCTACTCAGGAGGCTGAGGTGAGAAGATCATTTGAGTCCCGGAGTTCGAGTCCAGCCTGGGCAACATGGCAAAGACTCCCATTTTGAAAGAAAGAAGGAAAAAAGAAAGCCAATAAACACGTGAAAACTTGCTTAACTTCATCAGTAATCAGAGAAGCATATTGAAACAAGATACCATGTCTGAATACGATACTGGCAAATATATAAAGGTTAGTAACATCCAGGGCTGGTATGAGTGTGAGGAATAAGCACTCTTATACACTGCTAATGAGAAAAAGCCAGAGGGCAAACTGACAGTATCTATCAAAATGTTTAAAGTGCATGATCTTTAAATCTCAAATCAATAACCTAACCTTCTACCTTAAGACACCAGAAAAAGCAAACCTAACCAAAAGCAAGCAGAATGATAGAATTAATAAAGATTAGAGAAGTTAATGAAGCAGAAAAATTAGAACAAAGAGAACAAATAATGAACTCAAAGTTGGTCCTTTGAAAAGATCGAGGCCAGGCGCGGTGGTTCAAGCCTGTAATCCCAGCACTTTGGGAGGCCGAGACGGGCGGATCACGGGGTCAGGAGATCGAGACCATCCTGGCTAACACGGTGAAACCCCGTCTCTACTAAAAAAAATACAAAAAACTAGCCGGGTGAGGTGGCGGGCGCCTGTAGTCCCAGCTACTCGGGAGGCTGAGGCAGGAGAATGGCGTAAACCTGGGAGGCGGAGCTTGCAGTGAGCCGAGATCGCGCCACTGCACTCCAGCGTGGGTGACAGAGCCAGACTCCGTCTCAAAAAAAAAAAAAAAAAAGATCGATAAAAATGACAAGCTTTTGGCTAGACTAAGAAAAAAGAAAATAATCAGTAATGAAAAGGGGACTATCCCTACACCAACTTTAACAGAAATAAAAAGGATCATAAGGAATCACTATGACATGTGTGCCAACAAATTAGATGACTTAGATGAAGCAGACAAACTCCTTGGAAGACACAAACTATCAAAACTGACTTAAGAAAAAATAGAAGGTCTTAATAGACCTATAAGAAGAAACTGAATTAGGAATCAAAAAGTTTCCCATAAAGAAAAGAGCAGGCCCAGATGGCTTTACTGGTGAACTCTACCAGATATTTAAAGAAGAATTAATAAAAACCCACCACAAACTCTCTCAAAATACAAAAGAGGAAGGAACACTTCCCTCCTCATTTTTTGAGGCAGTATTACCCTGATACCAAAACCAGACAAAGATCTCACAAGGAAAGAAAACTAACAGACCTTTTCTGACAGTGGTAAACAACTATGAGAGAAGAAAGGGAAGGGGAGGGAAGGGGAGGGGAGGAGAAGAAAAAGACAGGGAGGGAGGGAGGGAGGGAAGGAAGGAAGGAAGGCAGGCAGGCAGGCAGGCAGGCAGGCAGGAAGGCAGGCAGGCAGGCAGGCAGGCAGGCAGGCACCACAGACCACTATCTGTTATGAATAGAAATCAACGAAATACTAGCAAACTCAATTCAGCAACAAATAAGAAGAATTACACACCATGACCAAGTGGGATTTATCCCAGGTATGCAAGATTAATATCTGAAAAATCAATGTATAATATACCATATCAAAAGAATAAATGACACAAAACACACGATCATCTCAAAAGACACAGAAAAGTATTTGACAAAACCCATTATCTTTTCATGATAAAAATACTCAGCCAAACCAGGAATAGAAAGGAACTTCCTCAACCCGATAAAGGGCACCTAGGAAAAACCCACTGCTAACATCATTCTTAATAGTCAAAGACTGGATATTTTCCCCCTAAGAAGACAAGTATGTTGTCTCTCAGCATATCTACTTAACACTGTACTAGAGGTTCTAACGGGGCATTTAGGAAGAAAAAGAGCTGCTGTGAGAGTTCATGAAAACAATGCATCTGAAGTATTTTTCCCATGGTTGGCAAGTAATAAGTGCTGAACAAGCACTATCTTTTGTAGGGTGATGTAGCTGGTTGTTGATGGAGCCTAGAACCCTGCATCTACAGTGACTCCCGCTGATTCCTTTTTCACACTGACCAACTTATCTATTCATCTTGACTTCTGATTTCCTGTTTAGAGACTAGAATTGTTGGAAGGTCTAAAGCACGCGTGTCCAACCCATGGCCCATGGGCCATATGCGGCCAGGATGGCTTTGAATGCAGCTCAACACAAACTCGTGAACTCTCTTAAAATACTGAGAATTTTTTTTAAGCTCATTGGCTATCATTAGTGTATTTCACATGTGGCTCAAGACAATTCTTCTTCCAATGTGGCCTAGGGAAGCCAAAAGATTGGACACCCCTGGGTCTTAAGTTTAGGTGGTGTGGATTTCTCCAGTAAGACAAATCCTGGCTCTTAGGGCCCACTGACAGCCACCCCAGCATTACATAGCTGACCCTAATGGAGGCACTCAATGGTCCTACCACAAAGCCATTTAGCGATGCTGAGCAGGAGTACATGGCTACGTCAGAACTCCAGGCAGGAAGAGACTCCGGAAAGCATCCAAGTCAATCCTTCATCTCATTTTATACATGGGCAAACTGAGGCCCAGAGAGAAGACATGTTTTCTCTCGGATTATTCAATAGGTTGGAAAGAGAGCTGGACTTTAGGGTCTGGCATCCTGGATTCCAACACCAGCCCGGAGGGAGAATAAAGTAGGTTATCTACAGGCTTGTGCTTTAGTTTTTCTACCAACACACCAGGCACACAAGACTGAGCCCGCCTACATCCATCATTTTGTTTTAATGACATATTTTCTCACCTAAGACTCAATCAAACATCTAATGCTCCCTCTTCAGCTCCTTTTCCTAATCATTCAGCTGTCTATAGTTTATGATGGCCTCTTGCCCAGGATACTGATGAACAACGTCCACCTGAAGGGAAGAATGTGAGCAGCCATAAAATCCCAGCGTAACTGACACAGGGAAACACACACTGCAAGTTTCCAGTGCTGTGGATTCAACAAGATAGCCGCCTTCTCCTTGTGGCCTGGGGTACTTGTTTTGGGCTATACTGTCCCTAAGTTGTGGTCACAGCCTCACGCCTCTCCTTCTTCTTTCTCTTGACTCTGCCCCAAGGCAGATGAAAAATGTGCATTTGGACAAATTTTACTATGTGGCCTAAGGGTGCTGACTGCATGCCTTTTGTGCCCAACAGGATGAGTTAGCACTGATCAAAAGACATTCAGAGTACTGATATTACCACATAACTAATCTCATTCACTCCTCTTACCAACTCCTTGAGGTAAGAAATTATCTCCCTCATTTTAAGTAGTAAGAAAATCTTGCCCTATAGGTCTCTAGGAACAATATACTACTAGCAGCTCTGACCTAATTCAGTGGGCCCAGAGTGCCATATTAAGTCACAACTGACTGCTGCAGAATGCAGTCAAAGGAGAAGACGTATGACATAGCTATAAGGTGAAGGGGGTGCCTGTCACAAGTTGAATATGCCCCATCTGCTGGATCTGTAAACTTCTTTTTTTGAGGGGGCAGCCGGGGCGGGGGCTGGGGGGGGGCGGTGGGGGAGACAGAGTCTCACTATGTCACCAGGCTAGAGTGCAGTGGCCTGATCTCGGCTCACTGCAACCTCCACCTCCCGGCTTCAAGCCATTCTTCCACCTCAATCCCGAGTAGCTGGGATTACAGGTGTGTGCCACCACACCTGGCTAATTTTTGTATTTTTAGTAGAGACGAGGTTTCACCATATTGGCCAGGCTGGTCTTGAACTCCTTGCCTCAGGTGATCCACCTGCCTTGGCCTCCCAAAATGTTGGGAGGACAGGTGTGAGCCACTGTGCCCGGTCAGGATCTGTAAACTTTTAGTCACTGAAATCACTAACTCTAAAATCATTCCATCATTTATGCAATTCAGTGGGCTTCTGAATCTACAAGAGTCTACAAAAGAGGCAAGTACATGGGAGATGACCACAAGGACAGAACTGGCAATTCATATTTGCAGACTTTGGGCTATTGTAACAACTTATTTTTATCCAACATAATTTAAAAGCCTTTCTTCATTAGGGCCCTGTTTCTTGATCCCATACACCAGGGCTATCACATAGAAGTTCATCCACATGAGTTAAATGATCAGGCGCCCAGGCTAGCCCAACAGAATATAACAGTTTCTATGGACGGCTACATGCAGTGTTTCCAAAAACTGATCCACAAACTTTTTGATCAACACCATTATTTTTAAGTCAGGTTTTTAAAGCCAGAGCCTGCCTGCCCCATGCTATAGGTTTAGTGCCACATATCAAGGAAGAAGGAAAGAATGTTCTTACTTTCAGGTGGGGTGTTGAAAGAGCCACAGTAAGGCTTCTTTTGTGGACACAGAGTGAATTCAACAGGAACTGCCCTGAGGCAATCACTTACAGGAAAACTCTAATGTCCAGAAAGGCCACATGGTATCCAGCATAGGGAACTACACACACACACACACACACACACACACACACACACACACAGGCTGGAAGTGTCAGTGTGAGGCTCCAGCTAGATCCAACTCGCCCTTAGAATCCACATACTTCAAAAGCCAGGAATTTCCAATTTAGAACCTGTGAATGATTCCAAACCTCTTGGAAAGCAATGCGGCAATGTGAATCGGTATTGTTAAGATGACCATATCCTCTGGCCTAGAAATTCTTCTCCAGGAATTTATCCCAGGAAAGTAATTCAACTGAAGCAAAGAGCTACGCACTACAAAAATGTTCATCTCTAGATTATCTACAATAGTGAAACCTGGAATAGTGTATACTAATGGAATATCTATAAGGATACTAGACAGCAACAAAAGATAATTAGGATAATTAAGAACATAACATTTTATAAGATAATGTTGGATAAAAATGGCTGCATGCAAACAGTTTCACTCTACAACTGCATTGGAATATATGCACTGGAATATGTATGCATTTGAAAAGTAATAGTAAGTTCTGTTACAGGAATGGGAGCATGTTCTGTTACAATGGTAAGTAGAATTTTTTTTTAACATTTAACATGGTAACATTGTATTTTCAACTAAAAAAAAAAAAGGTCCTATAAAGCAAAAGCCAAAATCTTCACAAATAAGTATTATACTACCAATAATAAATAACATATATTCACAACTTATTCTGTGTTAGGCACTGTTTTAAGCCCTTTCGTGGCTACTACCTATGAGGTGGATACTGTTATTGCCATTTTACAAGTGAGAACACCGAGGCACAGAGAGGATAACAACTTGCTTAAATACCATAGCATGATAGAAAGAAACATTCCTTGTGCCATTTCTATGGGTCATCCACCTGCTAAAATTTTTATGTCTGCTTAGACAGACATGAAATCCTTAGCAGAAGCCTCATGGGTAGTGAGCTTCAAAAGGAATTTCAGAGGCCTTTCATGTTGCAGATATAACCAGGTTTTCCCCTCACTCGCCAAACTGGAATCTAGGAGGTAGAGAAAGACAGAAGCTAAAGACCAGCAGGCCCAGCCCACTCAAATTTCAGAAAGACAACAGAGACCAAAGGAGTTAGGATTTGCCTAAAATGATGTCATGAATTAGAAAAAGAATGAAGACCAGAGCTCGGAATCCTCACTCCAGCGGCCTTCAAGGCTTGCTCCTACCCTCTGCAGACCACGAAATTCCTCTCTGCAGCTCTCTTCCCTTTCAACTGCCTCCCTTTGATCCCTCAGTCCAGCTACCCTCAGACTTCCTCTGTCCAGAACAGTCGCAACTGCACCTTCTCTTTCTTTCATCATCTTCAGCTCACTCTGCCTCCACTTCCTTTCCTCTCCTGCCCTGCTGGGTAACGGTATGCAACTTTTGGAATTTCAGCTATAGTGTTCTTCCCATATGACAGCAATGAGAGGAAACTGCAGGTTTCTTTTAGCAGTAGACCCCTGCCCTTCCAGTAAGGGAGACTGTTCAAACATACTGAGAGACAGAGATGCTAAAATCAGTGTCTGGAAGAGAAGTCCTTCATTCTGACTCTGGCCCTGGCCCAGACCACCCATTTGGCTCCCTGTACCTCCTCAGTACCCTCAAAGCATCCAGGGTTGCTCCCTCTGACCACACCATATTGCCAGAGTCTGTCTACTACTACTAAGGGACTGCCCAAGAGTGGGGGCCTCTCTTGTTCATGTCTATCTCTCGCACTTCATATAGTGTAGTTACCAATAAAAGTTTGCTGAATGAGGAAATGAGTCCCTATTCTTTCTCTTCCTGGGGGGTCTCTCCTGACTTTAGTGTGAAGACTCAATTCTAGCTATTCTTGGGCAGGCAGAGACTCTGCCCAGAGTACTCCTCTAAATGTCAGGCGCTACCCAACACCTCAATGCCACGTCCCCACACTCCCATAACACAAATACCAGCTTCCCTAAGACACAGCCTTAACTCCACATCCTTTCCCTTTTTTTTTTTTTTGTTGTTGTTGTAGTTGATTTTTTTCAAACTGGCAGTGTCCTGCAACACCAACGACAGCTCTGCGGTTTCAGGATGTCAAAGGCAAAGGCCATTATGCAAAACAGGAAGAAACTTTGAAAGAAAAAAACTTAAGGCATTTTTAGAATATACCCTGTCATGGGGCCAAGCAATGATTGAATCTCCTGCCAGAGACCCTCCCCATGACCTCTAGGACCCCGTGGTGGGGCAGGAAGGAGCCTGACCTCATACCATATCCGTCACACTGCTGACATAATCCTGCCCCTTCCCTCAGTGCAACCTCGCCCTTCTACTCCAGGCTCTGTGCCAAATGACCCCGGCAGGCAAAACTGCTCCTCAGAGAGAATTTAGCTCCAGTGAGGACATTCTAAAGGGAGTAACTTCAAAGTATACTCCTTGGGAATAGCCTGGCACATTGGCCTGGGGCTTTATTGATCTAACCCACCTGAACCAGCCCCAACTGACACTCAGGCTCTGCCTCTCCCTAAGAGAATTCCTAGAAACCTGAAGTTTCTCACTATGGTCCCTCCCTAGATCTCAGGACCACCTGGAGGTGGGAGAGCTGTGTGCTGTATGTTTCAGAATCTGATTTGCAAGCTTGCTCCCACCTTCCTGTGCGTCACATCTCAATGATGTCAATAGCGCTGGCTTAGCTAGCTGTTGTTCACCCACCACCACAGCCCCAGAGCCATAGTCGTCACAGAAGTCCAGCACAGGGACTTGGCTGCTAAGGAAACAAATAGAGAAGTTACTGAGAAAGTATCACCCCCACCGATTCTGTTCACAGCAGATTTCTGCTAAGCCAGATCCTAAGAGCCTATCCTGCAGCCTGGCCCTTTGCCCCTGCCCCCAGGCACTTCCTGGACCTAGTTTCTTTTTTAATCAGAATTCTAGACACATCATTCAGCAATAAGCGATACTCATCTGCCAGCACTAAGCAAATCTGGAATTTCCAGTGAGTCTATCCTTTTGTAAGACTGGCTTGAAAACCTAGCCCTTCTCAAAAAACTTCAACACTTTTTTTCCTTTTTTAGAAAGCTCTCCTACAGAAACAATCCAAAAAGTACATAAAGCTTTCTGCACAAGCATCATCACTACATCACTAAGAAAAAGCAAAAACTATATATGTGTGTGTTCAGCAACAGTTGAATGATTTTTTTTTAAGTTATACCATATTCAGGTAACAGAATATGATACTGCCTTTGTGATTTTTAAAGGTATAGGTCAAGTCTGTGACAGAATCTTAAGTGAAAAATGCTGAACACCAGGTTATCTACATGAATCTATTTCAATCTATCTGTCCATCTATAAAGAAAACAGCTATAACACTGGATGTGGTGACTGACACCTATAATCCCAGTGCTTTGGGAGGCCAAGGCAGGTGAATCACTTGAGCTCAGGAGTTTGAGACCAGCCTAGGCAACATGGCAAAACCCCATCTCTACAAAAAAATACAAAAATTAGTCAGGCATGGTGGTATGCACCTGTGGTCCCAGCAACTAGGGAGACTGAAGTGGGAGAATCGCTTAGCCCGAGAGGTCGAGGCTGCAGTGAGCTGTGATCACTGCACTCCAGCCTGGGTGACAGAGCAAAAACCCTGTCTCAAAAAGAAAAAAAAAAAAAAAAGATATTAGCTATATTCTTAAACATGAAAAAGACTGGTAGAAAATATGCCAGTATGTTTCTTTTGGGTGATAGGAATTTGGGTGTGCTTTTATGTCTCTTTCAACTTTTCAAATTATTTTCAATGAGCCTGCATTACTTTTTACTTTTAAAATGAAGGAAGAGATTATCCCCCCTCAAAAGGCAAAGACCCATACCCCTATCCCCAACATCCCTGCGAGGCAAGTTGTTCTCTCTCTCTCTCTCTCTCTCTCTCTCCCCCTGGGCTTTGTGAGGGGCTCTGGAGAAGCAGCAGGTGGGGGCAGTGGATAGAGAAGCAGCTACATAACACACCCAGACCAGACTTTAAAATCACTGCCAAAGAATTCAGCAACAGCCAATTATATAGCCCCTAGCCTTCATTTGTGTAGGGAAGGGGCGGGCTGAGGTCGAGCTACAAAGTGGAACCTGAAACACTGAGTGTGTGACTCACCCCTCCGTCTTCTAAGGACAAATCCCTTTAGGCCACATTCACCCAGAACCAGCTCCCCACTGAACCCTGTCCCCTATCCCCAAGCCCCACTGTCCAACCTGGAGGTCTCTGACTTACAGAACAATGTCCTGAGATCACTCCTCGAGCTAGTGACCGCCTCACCTCACCCTGCAATGGCCCAGATCAACACAGAGGCCCCCACAACTCAGGTCTCAGGTCTCTACAGTCTCAGTCACAGTCTGGCTCCCAGGAACCCTCACCAAGTTTAGGGACAGGAGTGGACCCTGTGAGTCTAATCCCATGCCTTGTTAATTCCCCTAGGAGCCAGGCTCTGGCTGGTTGGCCTTACAGTGACCTCACTGCCCAGGGACCATACCAGTCTATACCAAAGCCAATTGTAAAATTGTCACCGTGCCAGGCCCTCAAAGGATTTAAGCTTCAAGGGCAGACCATTTGTCCTAAG